>NC_069502.1:8226979-8526979 GCF_027579735.1 Bombina bombina | reverse complement strand
CGAACATGAGCTCTCGCTGCTGTCAGACTCCCATTGATTCCTATGGGATCCGCCACCTCCAGGGCGGCGGATAGAAAACCAGGTACGCTGACCCAGAATAGTGGCGAGCGTACCTGGTAGGTATTTGATAACTACCAAAAGTAGTCAGATTGTGCCGAACTTGCGTTCGGAACATCTGTAGTGACGTAACCATCGATCTGTGTCGGACTGAGTCTGGCTGATCGTATGTTACGTCACTAAATTCTACTTTTGCCGGGCTGTAGGGCTTGATAACTACGGCGAATCAGCCTCGCCACAAATACACTGTGGAATTCCAGCGTATTTGCGGTTGACGGCTTGATAACTAGAGGCCATAGGGTCTGTTTTTAAGACTGAGGGGACAATACACAGACATGTAGTGAGACTGAGGGGACAATAAATACACAGACATGTAGGGTCTGACTGTGAGACAGAGGGGACAATACACAGACATGTAGGGTCTGACTGTGAGACCAGGGACGGCTCCAAGGGGGGGCATTGGGGGGAATGCCCACCCAAAGGGAATGCTGTTCCCGCTCAAAAAATATTGATATGATCATACGCTTTAAATATAATAAATAAAATAATGAATTGTTATGCTGCATGCTGGGGGCAGAGTTAGCTGCCGGACTGTGAGGTCACATCACGCATCTGCAAGGAGCTCTGTGTCTTAACCTCTTATTTGGAATTGGAAGTTAGAGACTTTTTGGACTTGTCTTTAACCCTATTCATTTTACCTAACTATCGTGAGTTACTCATTTTCTTAAACAATAGACCATGATAAGAATATGATTGTAAATATAAGTTTATAAATGGCTACCGGCTTCTATTGATGCCTCAAAAGCGAACTGTGATCTTAGGCCGGGCCCAAGATCACAGTGCACTTTTGAGGCGCCGGTAGACATTTATAGACTTACATTTATATGATACAATCATATTTTTAAAGGGTTAAAAGTACACAGGTTGTATAAAGTAGTCTGATATCAGTTAGTTATTGTGAAACAGGTATAGCTAAATGTTAATAGTGGGGGATAAGCCAGCCAGAAGCTACACTTTCCTGCAGAATATGTAGGTCTGCTCTTATTTTGACTCTCATACATGCTTTGTAAATGCGTGCCCCCTCAGGAAAAAAAAATGCCCCCACCTCATTTAATTCAGTCTGACTGTGAGACTGAGGGAACAATACACAGACATGTAGGGTCTGACTGTGAGACTTAGGGGACAATACACAGGCATATAGGGTCTGACTGTGAGACTGAGGGGACAATACATAGACATGTAGGGTCTGTGAGACTGAGGGGACAATACACAGACATGTAGGGTCTGACTGTAAGACTGAGGGGACAATACACAGACATGTAAGGTCTTACTGTGAGACTGATGGGACAATACACAGACATATAGGGTCTGACTGTGAGACTGAGGGGACAATACACAGACATGTAGGGTCTGACTGTGAGACTGAGGGGACAATACACAGACATGTAGGGTCTGACTGTGAGACTGAGGGGACAATACACAGACATGTAGGATGGTCTGACTGTGAGACTGAGGGGACAATACACAGACATGTAGGGTCTGACTGTGAGACTGAGGGGACAATACACAGACATGTAGGAGGGTCTGACTGTGAGACTGAGCGGACAATACACAGACATGTAGGAGGGTCTGACTGTGAGACTGAGAGGACAATACACAGACATGTAAGGTCTGACTGTGAGAGTGAGGGGACAATACACAGACATGTAGGATGGTCTGACTGTGAGACTGAGGGGACAATACACAGACATGTAGGAGGGTCTGACTGTGAGACTGAGGCGACAATACAAAGACATGTAGGGTCTGACTGTGAGACTGAGGGGACAATACACAGACATGTAGGGTCTGACTGTGAGACTGATGGGACAATACACAGACATGTAGGGTCTGACTGTGAGACTGAGAGGACAATACACAGACATGTAGGGTCTGACTGTGAGAGTGAGGGGACAATACACAGACATGTAGGATGGTCTGACTGTGAGACTGAGGGGACAATACACAGACATGTAGGAGGGTCTGACTGTGAGACTGAGGGGACAATACACAGACATGTAGGGTCTGACTGTGAGACTGAGGGGACAATACACAGACATGTAGGGTCTGACTGTGAGACTGAGGGGACAATACACAGACATATAGGGTCTGACTGTGAGACTGAGTGGACAATACACAGACATGTAGGGTCTGACTGTGAGACTGAGGGAACAATACACAGACATGTAGGGTCTGACTGTGAGACTTAGGGGACAATACACAGACATGTAGGGTCTGACTTTGAGACTGAGGGGACAATACACAGACATGTAGGGTCTGACTGTGAGATTGAGGGGACAATACACAGACATGTAGGAGGGTCTGACTGTGATACTGGGGGGACAATACACAGACATATAGGGTCTGACTGTGAGATTGGGGGGCCAATTCACAGACATGTAGGGTCTGACTGTGAGACTGAGGGGACAATACACAGACATATAGGGTCTGTCTGTGAGACTGAGGGGACAATAAACAGACATGTAGGGTCTGCCTGTGAGACTGAGGGGACAATCACAGACATGTAGGGTCTGACTGTGAGACTGAGGGGACAATACATAGACATGAAGGAGGATCTGACTGTGAGACTGAGGGGACAATACACAGACATGTAGGAAGGTCTGACTGTGAGACTGGGGGGACAATACACAGACATATAGGGTCTGGCTGTGAGACTGGGGGGACAATACACAGACATATAGGGTCTGACTGTGAGATTGGGAGGACTATTCACAGACATGTAGGGTCTGACTGTGAGACTAAGGGGACATTACACAGACATGTAGGAGGGTCTGACTGTGAGACTGAGGGGACAATACACAGACATATAGGGTCTGACTGTGAGACTGAGTGGACAATACACAGACATGTAGGGTCTGACTGTGAGACTGAGGGAACAATACACAAACATGTAGGGTCTTACTGTGAGACTTAGGGGACAATACACAGACATATAGGGTCTGACTTTGAGACTGAGGGGACAATACACAGATATGTAGGGTCTGACTGTGAGATTGAGGGGACAATACACAGACATGTAGGAGGGTCTGACTGTGATACTGGGGGGACAATACACAGACATATAGGGTCTGACTGGGAGATTGGGGGGCCAATTCACAGACATGTAGGGTCTGACTGTGAGACTGAGGGGACAATACACAGACATGTAGGAGGGTCTGACTGTGAGACTGAGGGCACAATACACAGACATGTAGGAGGGTCTGACTGTGAGACTGAGGGGACAATACACAGACATGCAGGGTCTGACTGTGAGACTGAGGGGACAATACACAGACATGTAGGGTTTGACTGTGAGACTGAGGGGACAATACACAGACATGTAGTGTCTGACTGTGAGACTGAGGGGACAATACACAGACATGTAGGAGGGTCTGACTGTGAGACTGAGGGGAAAATACACAGACATGTATGAGGGTCTGACTGTGAGACTGCGGGGACAATACACAGACATATAGGGTATGACTGTGAGACTGAGGGGACAATACACAGACATGTAGGAAAGTCTGACTGTGAGACTGAGAGGACAATACACAGACATGTTTGGTCTGACTGTGAGACTGAGGAGACAATAAACAGACATGTAGGGTCTGACTGTGAGACTGATGGGATAATACACAGACATATAGGGTCTGACTGTGAGACTGAGGGAACAATACACAGACATGTAGGGTCTGACTGTGAGACTTAGGGGACAATACACAGACATGTAGGGTCTGACTTTGAGACTGAGGGGACAATACACAGACATGTAGGGTCTGACTGTGAGATTGAGGGAACAATACACAGACATGTAGGAGGGTCTGACTGTGAGACTGGGGGGACAATACACAGACATATAGGGTCTGACTGTGAGATTGGGGGGACAATTCACAGACATGTAGGGTCTGACTGTGAGACTGAGGGGACAATACACAGACATATAGGGTCTGTCTGTGAGACTGAGGGGACAATAAACAGACATGTAGGGTCTGCCTGTGAGACTGAGGGGACAATACACAGACATGTAGGGTCTGACTGTGAGACTGAGGGGACAATACATAGACATGTAGGAGGATCTGACTGTGACACTGAGGGGACAATACACAGACATGTAGGAAGGTCTGACTGTGAGACTGGGGGGACAATACACAGACATATAGGGTCTGACTGTGAGACTGGGGGGACAATACACAGACATATAGGGTCTGACTGTGAGATTGGGGGGACTATTCACAGACATGTAGGGTCTGACTGTGAGACTAAGGGGACTGTGACAGACCCTTCTGTCAGGACTGAAGGAGTTAACTGTGTTTAGCTTTAAGAAACTATTTTCTAAACACAAGTTGCTGGCTCCAACCATAATTTAGTTAGTGATAAGAATTCCATTGTTTGATCACCCTCAGAGAGAAAACGCCTAAGTGATAAGAAGAGCCAAGAGTGTCTTGTGGTTGAAGTGTTTAAGTAATATAATTCTATTGTATCATGTCAAAGGGCTTGTTCCCTCCATGTAATGTACAACAGTCTTTCAACCCCCATCTGGGGGGGGGGGGGGTCAGACCTGCATAAATACTAGGCATAGCCTTTAATAAATGACATTCTGTTTAAACCTGAAAACTGGCTGGTTTGTGAATTGCTGATTCCCTATGCAGGACGTTGTTCCCTGGTATTAACCCTTGGTATCGTGTTGGTACCGTAACAATTGTTGGCAAGCGACGGAATGAACCTTATCGCCCAGAAGAGCAACTACACAAGCCAGTAACCTCAGGAAGAGGGGGATTTTTACAATACTGACTAAGATGGAAAAGAGAAAAGTAAATTTTGCAGCTTTTAAAAACTTCCTGGAAACAGAAGGAGAGATTGATGGGTACCTTGCGGATTTTGAGAGGCAATGTGCACTACACAAGGTACCCACAGAGGACTGGGTCACGATATTATCTGGAAAATTATCCGGCCGGGCCAGTGAGGCTTTTCGGGCCATTCCAGATGAGGAAGTCGGGGATTATAATACTATAAAAGAGGCTCTGCTCTCCAGGTATGCGGTTACACCGGAGGCATACCGGAGGCGGTTCAGAGACACTGTTAAATTAGCTGGAGATTCCTACCTTGAGTGGGCATGTAAGGTGCACCGCACAGCAGCTCACTGGATAGCAGGGTGCCAAGCCATATCTGGGGAAGAGGTGCTGCAGCTATTCCTGTTGGAACATTGCTTCAACAAGTTACCCGCAGGAGTTCGAGAGTGGGTTCGGGACCGTAAACCCTCCACCCTGCAGGAAGCGGCTTGCTTGGCAGATGAGTATACGGATGCCCGCAAACTGGACACTGCTACCACTAAGCCCCCTGCTAGAGTGGAGTACAGACCCCCAGTCACCCCAGCAGCTGCCAGTTACCAAACCCCAGCGCACCGCTATACCACACGGCCTCCGGCCACGAACTACCCTCAGAGAGCCCTGTTCAATTCGCGGTGCTACTCACAACCTATTCGGTGCTTTAGATGTAAGCAACTAGGGCACAAAAGACCAGAGTGTCCCCTAAACGCAGCGAACCAAGCGCAGTCCTGGAGAAGACCCGCCGGCGGAATCCCACGTAATCCTCAGCCTGCGGCCCGCTACGTAGAGGCGCAAGAATGCTGGAGCATCCTACATGAGGCAGACCTTGTGCAAGCTGCCCACCGGAATAACCGGCAACTGGTTAAAGTGAATGGGAAGAAGGTCAGTGGTCTACAGGATACTGGTGCTACCATGACCTTGCTTCAAAAGAACTTGGTGTCTGAGAAACAGTACACTGGAGACACTGTGGCTGTGAGGGTAGCAGGGGGCGATGTGTTCAGCCTACCTGTTGCCAGGGTACATTTGGATTGGGGAGTGGGCGCTAGACCTGTGAATGTGGGGGTCAAGAAGGACTTACCTGCTGATGTTCTTCTTGGAAATGACTTGGCCCCCCTTATTTCTGCCAACGCTCCTATGGGTCCCGCTGATGTTAAACCTGTGACTACCCGTGCCCAGATCCGTGCAGCAGAGACTGACCCACCTGCTGCTAAGCCCCAGGACGCTGAGCTCAGTAAATCTCTATCCGCTATTGATATGTGGAGGTCCCGTTACAATGCGCTGATGAAGGAGAAGAGGAGCGCAGAGGAAAAAACATAATTTATGCTTACCTGATAAATTTATTTCTCTTGTAGTGTATCCAGTCCACGGATCATCCATTACTTATGGGATATATTCTCCTTCCCAACAGGAAGTTGCAAGAGTCCACCCACAGCAAAGCTGCTATATAGCTCCTCCCCTAACTGCCATTACCAGTCATTCGACCGAAAACATGCAGAGAAAGGAAAACCATAGGGTGCAGTGGTGACTGTAGTTTAATGGAAAAATTACCTGCCTTAAAGTGACAGGGCGGGCCGTGGACTGGATACACTACAAGAGAAATAAATTTATCAGGTAAGCATAAATTATGTTTTCTCTTTTTAAGTGTATCCAGTCCACGGATCATCCATTACTTATGGGATACCAATACCAAAGCTAAAGTACACGGATGATGGGAGGGACAAGGCAGGAACTTAAACGGAAGTTACCACTGCCTGTAAAAAACCCTTTCTCCCAAAAATAGCCTCCGAAGAAGCAAGGTATCAAATTTGTTAAATTTGAAAAAGTATGAAACGCAGACCAAGACTCCGTCTTGTAATCTGTTCAACAGAAGCCACATTTAAAAAAGGCCCAAGTGAAAACCACAGCTCTAGTAGAATGAGCTGTAATCCCTTCAGGAGGCTGCTGTCCAGCAGTCTCATAAGCTAAATGAATTATGCTTTTTAACCAAAAAGACAGAGAGGTTGCTGAAGTCCTTTGACCTCTCCTCTGTCCAGAATAGACAACAAACAAGGTGAATGTTTGATGAAAATCTGTAGTAGCTTGTAAGTAAAACTTTAAAACACGAACCACGTCCAAATTGTGTAATAGACGTTCCTTCTTTGAAGAAGGATTAGGATACAAGAATGGAACAACAATCTCTTGAGTGATATTCTTGTTAGATACCACCTTAGGTAAAAACCCAGGTTGGTACACAGGACTACCTTATCCGAACGGAGAACCAGATAAGGAGAATCACATTGCAACGCAGATAACTCGGAGACTCTATGAGCCGAGGAAATAGCTACCAAAAAGGAACTTTCCAAGATAGAAGTTTGATATCTATGGAATGAAAAGGTTCAAATGGAACTCCTTGAAGAACCTTAAGAACCAGCTTTAAGCTCCATGGCGGAGCAACATTTTTAACCACAGGCTTGGTTCTAACCAAAGCCTGACCAAATGCCTGAACGTCTAGAATACCTGCCAGACGCTTGTGCAAAAGAATAGACAGAGTAGAAATCTGTCCTTTTAAAGAACTAGCTGACAACCCTTTTCTCAAAATCATCTTGGAGAACAGATAATATCCTGGGAATCCAGACTTTACTCCATGAGTAACCCTTGGATTCATAACAATAAGATATTTACACTATATCTTATGTTAAATTTTCCTAGAGACAGGCTTTTATGCCTGTATTAAGGTATCAATTACTGACTCGGAGAAGCCATGCTTTGATAACATCAAGCGTTCTGTCTCCAGGCAGTCCATCTCAGATTAGTTATATTTAGATGGTTGAAAAGACCCTGAGGTAGAGGGTCCTGTCTCAGAAGCAGAGACCGTGGTGGAAAGGATGACAGGTCCACCAGATCTGCATACCAGGTCCTGCGTGGCCACGCAGGCGCTGTCAAAAGCACCAAAGCACTCTCCTGCTTGATCTTGTGCAAACCCCTCCGGAGGGAATTCCCACTCCCCCGGATGAAAAGTCTGACGACTTAGAAAATCTGCCTCCCAGTTCTCAACACCTGGGATAGGGATAGCTTTTAGACAAGAGTGAGTCTCTGTCCAGTGAATTATTTTAAGACTTCTAACATTGCTAGGGAACTTCTGTTCCCCCTTGATGGTTGATGTAAGCCACAGTCGTGATATTGTCCGACTGAAATATGATGTACCTCAGAGTTGCTAACTGAGGCCAAGTCTGAAGAGCATGGAATATCGCTCCCAGTTCCAGAATATTCATTAGAAGGAGGGTCTCCTCCTGAGTCCACTATCCCTGAGCCTTCAGGGAGTTCCAGACTGTATCCCAACCTAAAAGGCTGGCATCTGTTGTAACAATTGTCCCATCTGACCTGCGGAAGGTCATACCCTTGGACAGATGGACCCGAGATAGTCACCAGAGAAGAGAATCTCTGGTTTCTTGGTCCGGATTTAACAGGAGAACAAATCTGTGTAATCCCCGTTCCTCTGGCTGAGCATGCATAGTTGCAGTGGTCTGAAATGTAGGCGTGCAAACGGTACTATGTCCCTTGCCGCTACCATTAAGCCGATTATATTCATGTACTGAGCCACCAAAGGGCGCGGATGGAATGAAGAACACGGCAGAAATTTAGAAACTTTGACAACCTGGACTCCGTCAGGTAAATTTTAATTTCTACAAAATCTATCAGAATCCCTAGGAGGGAAACCCTTGATATTGGGGATAGAGAACTCTTTCCTTGTTCACTTTCCACCCATGCGATCTCAGAAATGACAGTACTACATCCGTATGAGACTTGGCAACTTGGATGTTTGACGCCTGTATCAGGATGTCGTCTAAATAAGGGGCCACTTCTATGCCCCGCGGCCTAAGGACCGCCAAAGTGACCCCAGAACCTCCATAAAGATTCTAGGGGCTGTAGTTAACCCAAAGGAAAGAGCTACAAACTGGTAATGCCTGTCTAGAAAGGCAAACCTGAAAAACCGATGGTGATCTTTATGCATCGTAATGTGAGGATAAGCATCCTTCAAATCCATTGTAGTCCTCTATTGACTCTCCTGGATCATAGTTAAGATGGTACGAATAGTTTCCATCTTAAATGATAGAATTCTAAAGAATTTGTTTAAGATCTTTTAGATCCAAAATAGGTCTGAAGGTTTCCTTTCCTTGGGAACCACAAACCGATTTGAGGAAAACTGTGTCCCTGTTCCTCTATTGGAACTGAATGGGTCACGTACACAATGCAAGAATGTCTCTTTCTTTATCTGGTTTGCAGATAAATGTGAAAGGCAAAAACTCCCCTTTTTTGGGGGGGAAAGCTTTGAAATCCAGAAGATATCTCTGGGGTATAATTTCCAATGCCCAGGGATCCTGGGCATCTCTTGCCCACGCCTGGGCGAAGAATGAAGTCTGCCCCCTATAGGATCCGTTACCAGATAGGGGTCCGTTCCTCATGCTGTTTTAGAGGCAGCAGCAGGCTCCTTGACCTGCTTATCTTTGTTCCAGGTCCGGTTGTCTCCAGACCGCCTTGGACTGAGCAAAAGTTCCCTCTTATTTTGCCTTAGAGGAAGTTGATGCCACACCTGCCTTGAATTTTCGAAAGGCACGAAAATTAGGCCTTTTTTGTCCCTTGATTTGGACCTGTCCTGAGGAAGGGCATGATCTTTTCCTCCAGTGATATAAGTAATAATCTCCTTCAAACTAGGCCTGAATAGGGTCTGTCCCTTGAAGGGAAGTTAAGTAGCTTATTTATTAAAGTCACGACAGCTGACCATGATATAAGCCATAGCGCTCTGCGCGCCAGTATAGTAAAAAACAGAATTCTTAGCCGTTAGTCTAGTCAAAGGAACAAAGGCATCAGAAAACAAAGGAATTGGCTAGCTTAAGTGCTCTAAGCTTGTCAAATATATTCATCCAATGGAGCCTGTAAAGCCTCATCAAGAGACTCAAACCAGAACGCCGCAGCAGCAGTGACAGGAGCAATGCGTGCAAGGGGCTGCAGGATAAAACCTTGTTGAATAAACATTTTTTATCCATTGGATCTAAAAAAGCACAACAGTCCTCGCCAGAGGTAGTGGTACGCTTAGCTAGAGTAGAAACTCTTCTCTCCACCTTAGGAACTGTCTGCCATAAGTCCCGTGTGGTGGCAACTATTAGAAAACATTCTTCTAAAAAATAGGAGGGGAAGAGAACGGCACACCTGGTCTATCCCATTCCTTATGAAAAATTTTAGTAAACCTCTTTAGGTATTGGAAAAAACATAAGTACACACCAGCACTGCATATTATTTATCCAGTCTACACAATTTCTCTGGCACTGCGATTGTACACATTCATTCAGAGCAGCTAAAGCCTCCCTGAGCAACAAGTGGAGGTTCTCAAGCATAAATTTTAAATGTAGAAATATCAGAATCAGGTTAAATCATCTTCCCTGAGTCACAAATATCACCCACAGACTAAGCATATTGTGAGGTAGTATCAGACATGGTTCTTAAAGCGTCTGTATGCTCTGTATCTACCCCCGGAGCTGTTTTGCTTTCCTTTAATTTCAGGTAGTCTGACTAATACTGCTGCCAGTGTATTATACACAACCTTTGCCATGTCTTGTAAAATAAACGCTATGGGCGCCATTGATATACTTGGCGCCATTTGAGCGTGAGTCCCTGGAGCGGGAGTCAAAGGGTCTGACACGTGGGGAGAGTTAGTCGGCATAACTTCCCCCTCGACAGAATCCTCTGGTAAAATAAATGCTATGGGTGCCCTTGATGCACTTGGCGCCATTTGAGCGTGAGTCCCTAAAGCGGGAGTCAAAGGGTCTGACACGTGGGGAGAGTTAGTCGGCATAACTTCCCCCTCGACAGAATCCTCTGGTGATAATGTTTTTAAATACAAAAAATTATCTTTATTGTTTAACATGAAATCAGTACATCTGGTACACATTCTAAAATGGGGTTCCACCATGGCTTTAAACATAATAAACACAGAGCCTCCTCTATGTTAGACATGTTAGAACTAATAAAGAGACTAGTAAGCTTGGAAAACGCTTTAAATCAAGTTAACAAGCAAATATAACAAACGTTACTGTGCCTTTAAGAGAAACAAATTTTGTCAAAATTTGAAAAACAGTGAAAAAAGGCAGTAAATCAAACGAAATTTTTACAGTACATGTAATAAGTTAACAGAGCATTGCACCCACTTGCAAATGGATGATTAACCCCTTAATGCAAAAAACAGATAAAAAAAAAAAAAAAAAACGACATTTTTTTAAACAGACACAACAAAACTGCCACAGCTGAGCTGTGGATTACCTTCCCTATAACTGTTTCTATGCAAAATTTAAGCCAGCCATGTGGAAAAATTAGGCCCCAATAAGTTTTATCACCAAACATATGTTAAAAAACGATTAAACATGCCAGCAAACGTTTTAAAACACATTCTTATAAGAGTATGTATGTCTATTAATAAGCCTGATCCAGTCGCTATCACTGCATTTAAGGCTTTACTTACATTACTTCGGTATCAGCAGTATTTTCTTAGTCAATTCCATTCCTTAGAAAAATATATTACTGCACATACCTTAGCATATATCTCTATCAATCAGCCTGGTACCAGTCGCTTTCACTGCATTTAAAGGCTGTACTTACATTACTTCGGTATCAGCAGTATTTTCTTAGTCAATTCCATTCCTTAGAAAAATATTTTACTGCACATACCTTATTTGCAGGAAAACCTGCACGCCATTCCCCCTCTGAAGTACCTTACTCCTCAGAATGTGTGAGAACAGCAACTGGATCTTAGTTACGTCTGCTAAGATCATAGAAAAAACGCAGGCAGATTCTTCTTCCAAATACTGCCTGAGATAAACAGCACACTCCGGTGCCATTTAAAAATAACAAACTTTTGATTGAAGAAATAAACTAAGTATAAAAAACCACAGACTCTCACGACCTCCTATCTATGTTGAGACTTGCAAGAGAATGACTGGTAATGGCAGTTAGGGGAGGAGCTATATAGCAGCTTTGCTGTGGGTGGACTCTTGCAACTTCCTGTTGGGAAGGAGAATATATCCCATAAGTAATGGATGATCCGTGGACTGGATACACTTAACAAGAGAAAGCACGTTTAGAACGTGAATCTCTGCTAGACAAGCTGCACCGACAGACTGCAGAAAACACCAGCTTGAGAGTGGGACATGAAACCTTAAAGACAAACTTAGCGACACTTGAGGAGAAGCTGACGCTGGCTCATAGTGAGGTGCAGCAACTCAAGGGCACCCTATGTCAGTATGAAGGGATTGTGGATACCTATAAAGAGCAGGTACAGAAAACTCGTAAAGAAGCTGATGGGATTTTGAAGGACTGTTTGGCCCTGGTCTGGGCACTGAGGAATTCGAACCCTTGTTTGTATGGACAGGAATTCTCTCTCATAACGGGAATACAGATGCATTGTCCCAGCAAACTGACATGCCTACCACCTCCTAGTCCGGTCATCCCCAGGTTGACCGCAAAAGGGTCAAGCCGGGTCTGCCGGAGTGTTCCACAAGGGGGGAGCTATGTGACAGACCCTTCTGTCAGGACTGAAGGAGTTAACTGTGTTTAGCTTTAAGAAACTATTTTCTAAACACAAGTTGCTGGCTCCAACCATAATTTAGTTAGTAATAAGAATTCCATTGTTTGATCACCCTCAGAGAGAAAACGCCTAAGTGATAAGAAGAGCCAAGAGTGTCTTGTGGTTGAAGTGTTTAAGTAATATAATTATATTGTATCATGTCAAAGGGCTTGTTCCCTCCATGTAATGTACAACAGTCTTTCAACCCCCATCTGGGGGGGGGGGGGGGGTCAGACCTGCATAAATACTAGGCATAGCCTTTAATAAATGTCATTCTGTTTAAACCTGAAAACTGGCTGGTTTGTGAATTGCTGATTCCCTATGCAGGACGTTGTTCCCTGGTATTAACCCTTGGTATCCTGTTGGTACCGTAACAGGGACATTACACAGACATGTAGGAGGGTCTGACTGTGAGACTGAGGGGACAATACACAGACATGTAGGGTCTGTCTGTGAGACTGAGAAGACAATACACAGACTTGTAGGGTCTGACTGTGAGACTGATGGGACAATACACAGACATGTAAGGTCTGACTGTGAGACTGAGGGGACAATACACAGACATGTAGGAGGGTCTGACTGTAAGACTGAGGGGACAATACACAGACATGTAGGAGGGTCTGACTGTGAGACTGGGGGGACAATACACAGACATGTATGGGGGTCTGACTGTGAGACTGAGGGGACAATACACAGACATGTAGCAGGGTCTGACTGTGAGACTGAGGGGACAATACACAGACATGTAGCAGGGTCTGACTGTGAGACTGAGGGGACAATACACAGACATGTATGAGGGTCTGACTGTGAGACTGGGGGGACAATACACAGACATATAGGGTCTGACTGTGAGACTGAGGGGACAATACACAGACAGGTAGGGTCTGACTGTGAGACTGAGGGGACAATACACAGACATGTAGGGTTTGACTGTGAGACTGAGGGGACAATACACAGACATGTAGGATCTGACTGTGAGACTGAGGGGACAAAACACAGACATGTAGGAGGGTCTGACTGTGAGACTGAGGGGACAATACACAGACATGTAGGGTCTGACTGTGAGACTGATGGGACAATACACAGACATATAGGGTCTGACTGTGAGACTGAGGGGACAATACACAGACATGTAGGAGGGTCTGACTGTGAGACTGAGGGGACAATACACAGACATGTAGGGTCTGACTGTGAGACTGAGGGGACAATACACAGACATGTAGGGTCTGACTGTGAGACTGATGGGACAATACACAGACATGTAGGGTCTGACTGTGAGACTGAGGGGACAATACACAGACATGTAGGAGGGTCTGACTGTGAGACTGAGGGGACAATACACAGACATGTAGGAGGGTCTGACTGTGAGACTGAGGGGACAATACACAGACATGCAGGGTCTGACTGTGAGACTGGGGGGACAATACTCAGACATGTAGGGTCTGACTCTGAGACTGAGGGGAATATACACAGACATGTAGGGTCTGACTGTGAGACTGAGGGGACAATACACAGACATGTAGGAGGGTCTGACTGTGAGACTGAGGGGACAATACACAGACATGTAGGAGAGTCTGACTGTGAGACTGAGAGGACAATACACAGACATGTAGGGTCTGACTGTGAGAGTGAGGGGACAATACACAGACATGTAGGATGGTCTGACTGTGAGACTGAGGGGACAATACACAGACATGTAGGAGGGTCTGACTGTGAGACTGAGGGGACAATACACAGACCTGTAGGGCCTGACTGTGAGACTGAGGGCACAATACACAGACATGTAGGGTCTGACTGTGAGACTGATGGGACAATACACAGACATGTAGGGTCTGACTGTGAGACTGAGAGGACAATACACAGACATGTAGGGTCTGACTGTGAGAGTGAGGGGACAATACACAGACATGTAGGATGGTCTGACTGTGAGACTGAGGGGACAATACACAGACATGTAGGAGGGTCTGACTGTGAGACTGAGGGGACAATCCACAGACATGTAGGGTTTAACTGTGAGACTGAGGGGACAACACACAGACATGTAGGGTCTGACTGTGAGACTGATGGGACAATACACAGACATGTAGGGTCTGTGAGACTGAGGGGACAATACACAGACATGTAGGAGGGTCTGACTGTGAGACTGAGGGGACAATACACAGACATGTAGGGTCTGACTGTGAGACTGATGGGACAATACACAGACATATAGGGTCTGACTGTGAGACTGAGGGGACAATACACAGACATGTAGGGTCTGACTGTGAGACTGAGGGAACAATACACAAACATGTAGGGTCTGACTGTGAGACTTAGGGGACAATACACAGACATATAGGGTCTGACTTTGAGACTGAGGGGACAATACACAGACATGTAGGGTCTGACTGTGAGATTGAGAGGACAATACACAGACATGTAGGAGGGTCTGACTGTGATACTGGGGGGACAATACACAGAAATATAGGGTCTGACTGTGAGATTGGGGGGACAAATCACAGACATGTAGGGTCTGACTGTGAGACTGAGGGGACAATACACAGACATATAGGGTCTGTCTGTGAGACTGAGGGGACAATAAACAGACATGTAGGGTCTGCCTGTGAGACTGAGGGGACAAAACACAGACATGTAGGGTCTGACTGTGAGACTGAGGGGACAATACATAGACATGAAGGAGGATCTGACTGTGAGACTGAGGGGACAATACACAGACATGTAGGAAGGTCTGACTGTGAGACTGGGGGGACAATACACAGACATATAGGGTCTGGCTGTGAGACTGGGGGGACAATACACAGACATATAGGGTCTGACTGTGAGATTGGGAGGACTATTCACAGACATGTAGGGTCTGACTGTGAGACTAAGGGGACATTACACAGACATGTAGGAGGGTCTGACTGTGAGACTGAGGGGACATTACACAGACATGTAGGGTCTGTCTGTGAGACTGAGGGGACAATACACAGATATGTAGGGTCTGACTTTGAGACTGATGGGACAATACACAGACATGTAAGGTCTGACTGTGAGACTGAGGGGACAATACACAGACATGTAGGAGGGTCTGACTGTGAGACTGAGGGGACAATACACAGACATGTAGGAGGGTCTGACTGTGAGACTGGGGGGACAATACACAGACATGTATGAGGGTCTGACTGTGAGACTGAGGGGACAATACACAGACATGTAGGAGGGTCTGACTGTGAGACTGAGGGGACGATACACAGACATGTAGGAGGGTCTGACTGTGAGACTGAAGGGAAAATACACAGACATGTATGAGGGTCTGACTGTGAGACTGCTGGGACAATACACAGACATATAGGGTCTGACTGTGAGACTGAGGGAAAATACACAGACATGTAGGAGGGTCTGACTGTGAGACTGAGGGGACAATACACAGACATGTTTGGTCTGACTGTGAGACTGAGGAGACAATAAACAGACATGTAGGGTCTGACTGTGAGACTGATGGGATAATACACAGACATATAGGGTCTGACTGTGAGACTGAGGGGACAATACACAGACATGTAGGGTCTGACTGTGAGACTGAGGGAACAATACACAGACATGTAGGGTCTGACTGTGAGACTGAGGGGACAATACACAGACATGTAGGGTCTGACTGTGAGACTGAGGGGACAATACACAGACATGTAGTGTCTTACTTTGAGACTGAGGGGACAATACACAGACATATAGGGTCTGACTGTGAGATTGAGGGGACAATACACAGACATGTAGGAGGGTCTGACTGTGAGACTGGGGGGACAATACACAGACATATAGGGTCTGACTGTGAGATTGGGGGGACAATTCACAGACATGTAGGGTCTGACTGTGAGACTGAGGGGACAATACACAGACATATAGGGTCTGTCTGTGAGACTGAGGGGACAATAAACAGACATGTAGGGTCTGCCTGTGAGACTGAGGGGACAATACACAGACATGTAGGGTCTGACTGTGAGACTGAGGGGACAATACATAGACATGTAGGAGGATCTGACTGTGACACTGAGGGGACAATACACAGACATGTAGGAAGGTCTGACTGTGAGACTGGGGGGACAATACACAGACATATAGGGTCTGACTGTGAGACTGGGGGGACAATACACAGACATATAGGGTCTGACTGTGAGATTGGGGGGACTATTCACAGACATGTAGGGTCTGACTGTAAGACTAAGGGGACATTACACAGACATGTAGGAGGGTCTGACTGTGAGACTGAGGGGACAATACACAGACATGTAGGGTCTGTCTGTGAGACTGAGAAGACAATACACAGACATGTAGGGTCTGACTGTGAGACTGATGGGACAATACACAGACATGTAAGGTCTGACTGTGAGACTGAGGGGACAATACACAGACATGTAGGAGGGTCTGACTGTAAGACTGAGGGGACAATACACAGACATGTAGGAGGGTCTGACTGTGAGACTGGGGGGACAATACACAGACATGTATGAGGGTCTGACTGTGAGACTGAGGGGACAATACACAGACATGTAGGAGGGTCTGACTGTGAGACTGAGGGGACAATACACAGACATGTAGCAGGGTCTGACTGTGAGACTGAGGGGACAATACACAGACATGTATGAGGGTCTGACTGTGAGACTGGGGGGACAATACACAGACATATAGGGTCTGACTGTGAGACTGAGGGGACAATACACAGACATGTAGGGTCTGACTGTGAGACTGAGGGGACAATACACAGACATGTAGGGTTTGACTGTGAGACTGAGGGGACAATACACAGACATGTAGGATCTGACTGTGAGACTGAGGGGACAAAACACAGACATGTAGGAGGGTCTGACTGTGAGACTGAGGGGACAATACACAGACATATAGGGTCTGTCTGTGAGACTGAGGGGACAATACACAGACATGTAGGGTCTGCCTGTGAGACTGAGGGGACAAAACACAGACATGTAGGGTCTGACTGTGAGACTGAGGGGACAATACATAGACATGAAGGAGGATCTGACTGTGAGACTGAGGGGACAATACACAGACATGTAGGAAGGTCTGACTGTGAGACTGGGGGGACAATACACAGACATATAGGGTCTGGCTGTGAGACTGGGGGGACAATACACAGACATATAGGGTCTGACTGTGAGATTGGGATGACTATTCACAGACATGTAGGGTCTGACTGTGAGACTAAGGGGACATTACACAGACATGTAGGAGGGTCTGACTGTGAGACTGAGGGGACATTACACAGACATGTAGGGTCTGTCTGTGAGACTGAGGGGACAATACACAGATATGTAGGGTCTGACTTTGAGACTGATGGGACAATACACAGAGATGTAAGGTCTGACTGTGAGACTGAGGGGACAATACACAGACATGTAGGAGGGTCTGACTGTGAGACTGAGGGGACAATACACAGACATGTAGGAGGGTCTGACTGTGAGACTGGGGGGACAATACACAGACATGTATGAGGGTCTGACTGTGAGACTGAGGGGACAATACACAGACATGTAGGAGGGTCTGACTGTGAGACTGAGGGGACGATACACAGACATGTAGGAGGGTCTGACTGTGAGACTGAGGGGACAATACACAGACATGTATGAGGGTCTGACTGTGAGACTGCTGGGACAATACACAGACATATAGGGTCTGACTGTGAGACTGAGGGAAAATACACAGACATGTAGGAGGGTCTGACTGTGAGACTGAGGGGACAATACACAGACATGTTTGGTCTGACTGTGAGACTGAGGAGACAATACACAGACATGTAGGGTCTGACTGTGAGACTGATGGGACAATACACAGACATATAGGGTCTGACTGTGAGACTGAGGGGACAATACACAGACATGTAGGGTCTGACTGTGAGACTTAGGGGACAATACACAGACATGTAGGGTCTGACTGTGAGACTTAGGGGACAATACACAGACATGTAGGGTCTGACTTTGAGACTGAGGGGACAATACACAGACATGTAGGGTCTGACTGTGAGATTGAGGGGACAATACACAGACATGTAGGAGGGTCTGACTGTGAGACTGGGGGGACAATACACAGACATATAGGGTCTGACTGTGAGATTGGGGGGACAATTCACAGACATGTAGGGTCTGACTGTGAGACTGAGGGGACAATACACAGACATATAGGGTCTGTCTGTGAGACTGAGGGGACAATAAACAGACATGTAGGGTCTGCCTGTGAGACTGAGGGGACAATACACAGACATGTAGGGTCTGACTGTGAGACTGAGGGGACAATACATAGACATGTAGGAGGATCTGACTGTGACACTGAGGGGACAATACACAGACATGTAGGAAGGTCTGACTGTGAGACTGGGGGGACAATACACAGACATATAGGGTCTGACTGTGAGACTGGGGGGACAATACACAGACATATAGGGTCTGACTGTGAGATTGGGGGGACTATTCACAGACATGTAGGGTCTGACTGTAAGACTAAGGGGACATTACACAGACATGTAGGAGGGTCTGACTGTGAGACTGAGGGGACAATACACAGACATGTAGGGTCTGTCTGTGAGACTGAGAAGACAATACACAGACATGTAGGGTCTGACTGTGAGACTGATGGGACAATACACAGACATGTAAGGTCTGACTGTGAGACTGAGGGGACAATACACAGACATGTAGGAGGGTCTGACTGTAAGACTGAGGGGACAATACACAGACATGTAGGAGGGTCTGACTGTGAGACTGGGGGGACAATACACAGACATGTATGAGGGTCTGACTGTGAGACTGAGGGGACAATACACAGACATGTAGGAGGGTCTGACTGTGAGACTGAGGGGACAATACACAGACATGTAGCAGGGTCTGACTGTGAGACTGAGGGGACAATACACAGACATGTATGAGGGTCTGACTGTGAGACTGGGGGGACAATACACAGACATATAGGGTCTGACTGTGAGACTGAGGGAAAATACACAGACATGTAGGAGGGTCTGACTGTGAGACTGAGGGGACATTACACAGACATGTAGGAGGGTCTGACTGTGAGACTGAGGGGACATTACACAGACATGTAGGGTCTGTCTGTGAGACTGAGGGGACAATACACAGATATGTAGGGTCTGACTTTGAGACTGATGGGACAATACACAGACATGTAAGGTCTGACTGTGAGACTGAGGGGACAATACACAGACATGTAGGAGGGTCTGACTGTGAGACTGAGGGGACAATACACAGACATGTAGGAGGGTCTGACTGTGAGACTGGGGGGACAATACACAGACATGTATGAGGGTCTGACTGTGAGACTGAGGGGACAATACACAGACATGTAGGAGGGTCTGACTGTGAGACTGAGGGGACAATACACAGACATGTAGGAGGGTCTGACTGTGAGACTGAGGGGAAAATACACAGACATGTATGAGGGTCTGACTGTGAGACTGCGGGGACAATACACAGACATATAGGGTCTGACTGTGAGACTGAGGGAAAATACACAGACATGTAGGAGGGTCTGACTGTGAGACTGAGGGGACAATACACAGACATGTTTGGTCTGACTGTGAGACTGAGGAGACAATAAACAGACATGTAGGGTCTGACTGTGAGACTGATGGGATAATACACAGACATATAGGGTCTGACTGTGAGACTGAGGGGACAATACACAGACATGTAGGGTCTGACTGTGAGACTGAGGGAACAATACACAGACATGTAGGGTCTGACTGTGAGACTTAGGGGACAATACACAGACATGTAGGGTCTGACTTTGAGACTGAGGGGACAATACACAGACATGTAGGGTCTGACTGTGAGACTGAGGGGACAATACACAGACATGTAGGAGGGTCTGACTGTGAGACTGGGGGGACAATACACAGACATATAGGGTCTGACTGTGAGACTTGGGGGACAATTCACAGACATGTAGGGTCTGACTGTGAGACTGAGGGGACAATACACAGACATGTAGGGTCTGTCTGTGAGACTGAGGGGACAATACACAGACATGTAGGGTCTGACTGTGAGACTGAGGGGACAATACACAGACATGTAGGGTCTGACTGTGAGACTGATGGGACAATACACAGACATGTAAGGTCTGACTGTGAGACTGAGGGGACAATACACAGACATGTAGGAGGGTCTGACTGTGAGACTGAGGGGACAATACACAGACATGTAGGAGGGTCTGACTGTGAGACTGGGGGGACAATACACAGACATGTATGAGGGTCTGACTGTGAGACTGAGGGGACAATACACAGACATGTAGGAGGGTCTGACTGTGAGACTGAGGGGACAATACACAGACATGTAGGAGGGTCTGACTGTGAGACTGAGGGGAAAATACACAGACATGTATGAGGGTCTGACTGTGAGACTGCGGGGACAATACACAGACATATAGGGTCTGACTGTGAGACTGAGGGAAAATACACAGACATGTAGGAGGGTCTGACTGTGAGACTGAGGGGACAATACACAGACATGTTTGGTCTGACTGTGAGACTGAGGAGACAATAAACAGACATGTAGGGTCTGACTGTGAGACTGATGGGATAATACACAGACATATAGGGTCTGACTGTGAGACTGAGGGGACAATACACAGACATGTAGGGTCTGACTGTGAGACTGAGGGAATAATACACAGACATGTAGGGTCTGACTGTGAGACTTAGGGGACAATACACAGACATGTAGGGTCTGACTTTGAGACTGAGGGGACAATAACAGACATATAGGGTCTGACTGTGAGATTGAGGGGACAATACACAGACATGTAGGAGGGTCTGACTGTGAGACTGGGGGGACAATACACAGACATATAGGGTCTGACTGTGAGATTGGGGGGACAATTCATAGACATGTAGGGTCTGACTGTGAGACTGAGGGGACAATACACAGACATATAGGGTCTGTCTGTGAGACGGAGGGGACAATAAACAGACATTTAGGGTCTGCCTGTGAGACTGAGGGGACAATACACAAACATGTAGGGTCTGACTTTGAGACTGAGGGGACAATACATAGACATGTAGGATGATCTGACTGTGACACTGAGGGGACAATACACAGACATGTAGGAATGTCTGACTGTGAGACTGGGGGGACAATACACAGACATATAGGGTCTGACTGTGAGACTGGGGGGACAATACACAGACATATAGGGTCTGACTGTGAGATTGGGGGGATTATTCACAGACATGTAGGGTCTGACTGTGAGACTAAGGGGACATTACATAGACATGTAGGAGGGTCTGACTGTGAGACTGAGGGGACAATACACAGGCATGTAGGGTCTGTCTGTGAGACTGAGAAGACAATACACAGACATGTAGGGTCTGACTGTGAGACTGATGGGACAATACACAGACATGTAAGGTCTGACTGTGAGACTGAGGGGACAATACACAGACATGTAGGAGGGTCTGACTGTGAGACTGAGGGGACAATACACAGACATGTAGCAGGGTCTGACTGTGAGACTGAGGAGACAATACACAGACATGTATGAGGGTCTGACTGTGAGACTGGGGGGACAATACACAGACATATAGGGTCTGACTGTGAGACTGAGGGGACAATACACAGACATGTAGGGTCTGACTGTAAGACTGAGGGGACAATACACAGACATGTAGGGTTTGACTGTGAGACTGAGGGGACAATACACAGACATGTAGGATCTGACTGTGAGACTGAGGGGACAAAACACAGACATGTAGGAGAGTCTGACTGTGAGACTGAGAGGACAATAAACAGACATGTAGGAGGGTCTGACTGTGAGACTGAGGGGACAATACACAGACATGTAGGGTCTGACTGTGAGACTGAGGGGACAATACACAGACATGTAGGACGGTCTGACTGTGAGACTGGGGGGACAATACACAGACATATAGGGTCTGACTGTGAGATTGGGGGGACAATTCACAGACATGTATGGTCTGACTGTGAGACTGAGGGGACAATATACAGACATATAGGGTCTGACTGAGAGACTGGGGGGGACAATACACAGACATATAGGGTCTGACTGTGAGACTTGGGGGACAATACACAGACATGTAGGGTCTGACTGTGAGACTGAGGGGACAATACACAGACATGTAGGAGGGTCTGACTGTGAGACTGAGGGGACAATACACAGACATGTAGGGTCTGTCTGTGAGACTGAGGGGACAATACACAGACATGTAGGGTCTGACTGTGAGACTGATGGGACAATACACAGACATGTAAGGGCTGACTGTGAGACTGAGGGGACAATACACAGACATGTAGGGTCTGACTGTGAGACTGAGGGGACAATACACAGACATATAGGGTCTGTCTGTGAGACTGAGGGGACAATAAACAGACATGTAGGGTCTGCCTGTGAGACTGAGGGGACAATACACAGACATGTAGGGTCTGACTGTGAGACTGAGGGGACAATACATAGACATGTAGGAGGATCTGACTGTGAGACTGAGGGGACAATACACAGACATGTAGGAAGGTCTGACTGTGAGACTGGGGGGGACAATACACAGACATATAGGGCCTGACTGTGAGACTGGGGGGACAATACACAGACATATAGGGTCTGACTGTGAGATTGGGGGGACTATTCACAGACATGTAGGGTCTGACTGTGAGACTAAGGGGACATTACACAGACATGTAGGGTCTGACTGTGGGACTGAGGGGACAATACACAGACATGTAGGGTTTGACTGTGAGACTGGGGGGACAATACACAGACATATAGGGTCTGACTGTGAGACTCGGGGGGAAAATACACAGACACATAGGGTCTGACTGTGAGACTGAGGGGACAATACACAGACATGTAGGGTCTGACCGTGAGACTAAGGGGACAATTTATAGACATATAGGGTCTGTCTTTGAGACTGAGGGGACAATACACAGACATGTAGGGTCTGACTGTGAGACTGAGGGGACAATACACAGACATGCATGGTCTGACTGTGAGACTGAGGGGACAATACACAGACATGTAGGAGGGTCTGATTGTTTGACTGGGGGGACAATACACAGACATGTAGGGTCTGACTGTGAGACTGAGGGGACAATACACAGACATGTAGGGTCTGACTGTGAGACTGAGGGGACAACACACAGACATGTAGGGTCTGACTGTGAGACTGAGGGGACAATACACAGACATGTAGGGTCTGACTGTGAGACTGATGGGACAATACACAGACATATAGGGTCTGACTGTGAGACTGAGGGTACAATACACAGACATGTAGGCTCTGACTGTGAGACTGAGGGGACAATACACAGACATGTAGGGTCTGACTTTGAGACTGAGGGGACAATATACAGACATGTAGGTTCTGACTGTAAGACTGAGGGGACAATACACAGACATGTAGGAGGGTCTGACTGTGAGACTGGGGGGACAATACACAGACATATAGGGTCTGACTGTGAGATTGGGGGGACAATTCACAGACATGTAGGGTCTGACTGTGAGACTGAGGGGACAATACACAGACATATAGGGTCTGTCTGTGAGACTGAGGGGACAATAAACAGTCATGTAGGGTCTGCCTGTGAGACTGAGGGGATAATACTCAGACATGTAGGGTCTGACTGTGAGACTGAGGGGACAATACATAGACATGTAGGGTCTGACTGTGAGACTGAGGGGACAATACACAGACATATAGGGTCTGTCTGTGAGACTGAGGGGACAATACACAGTGATGTAGGAAGGTCTGACTGTGAGACTAGGGGGAAAATACACAGACATATAGGGTCTGACTGTGAGACTGGGGGGACAATACACAGACATATCGGGTCTGACTGTGAGATTGGGGGGACAATTCACAGACATGTAGGGTCTGACTGTGAGACTGAGGGGACATTATACAGACATGTAGGAGGGTCTGACTGTGTGACTGAAGGGACAATACACAGACAAGTAGGGTCTGTCTGTGAGACTGAGGGGACAATACACAGACATGTAGGGTCTGACTGTGAGACTGATGGGACAATACACAGACATGTAGGGTCTGACTGTTAAACTGAGGGGACAATTCGAAGACATGTAGGGTCTGACTGTGAGACTGAGGGGACAATACACAGACATGTAGGGTCTGTGAGACTGAGGGGACAATACAGAGACATGTAGGGTCTGACTGTAAGACTGAGGGGACAATACACAGACATATAGGGTCTGACTGTGAGTCTGGGGGGACAATGCACAGACATGTATGAGGGTCTGACTGTGAGACTGATGGGACAATACACAGACATGTAGGGTCTGACTGTGGGACTGATGGGACAATTTACAGACATGTAGGGTCTGACTGTGAGACTGAGGGGACAATACACAGACATGTATGAGGGTCTGACTGTGAGACTGAGGGGACAATACACAGACATGTAGGGTCTGACTGTGAGACTGAGGGGACAATACACAGACATGTATGAGGGTCTGACTGTGAGACTGGGGGGACAATACACAGACATGTATGAGGGTCTGACTGTGAGACTGAGGGGACCATAAACAGACATATAGTGTCTGTCTGTGAGACTGAGGGGACAATACACAGACATGTAGGGTCTGACTGTGAGACTGATGGGACAATACACAGCCATATAGGGTCTGACTGTTAGACTGAGGGGACAATACACAGACATGTAGGGTCTGACTGTGAGACTGGGGGGGACAATACACAGACATGTAGGGTCTGACTGTGAGACTGGGGGGACAATACACAGACATGTAGGGTCTGACTGTGAGACTGAGGGGACAATACACAGACATGAAGGGTCTGACTGTGAGACTGGGGGGACAATACACAGACATGTATGAGGATCTGACTGTGAGACTGATGGGACAATACACAGACATGTAGGGTCTGACTGTGAGACTGATCGGACAATACACAGACATGTAGGGTCTGACTGTGAGACTGAGGGGACAATACACAGACATGCATGAGGGTCTGACTGTGAGACTGAGGGGACAATACACAGACATGTAGGGTCTGACTTTGAGACTGAGAGGACAATACATAGACATGTAGGGTCTGACTGTGAGACTGAGGGGACAATACAAAGTCATGTATGAGGGTCTGACTGTGAGACTGAGGGGACAATACACAGACATATATGGTCTGGCTGTGAGACTGTGGGGACAATACACAGACATGTAGGGTCTGACTGTGAGACTGAGGGGAAAAACATAATTTATGCTTACCTGATAAATTTATTTCTCTTGTGGTGTATCCAGTCCACGGATCATCCATTACTTGTGGGATATTCTCCTTCCCAACAGGAAGTTGCAAGAGGATCACCCACAGCAGAGCTGCTATATAGCTCCTCCCCTAACTGCCATATCCAGTCATTCGACCGAAACTAGCCGAGAAAGGAGAAACCATAGGGTGCAGTGGTGACTGTAGTTTAAAATTTAGACCTGCCTTAAAAGGACAGGGCGGGCCGTGGACTGGATACACCACAAGAGAAATACATTTATCAGGTAAGCATAAATTATGTTTTCTCTTGTTAGGTGTATCCAGTCCACGGATCATCCATTACTTGTGGGATACCAATACCAAAGCTAAAGTGCACGGATGAAGGGAGGGACAAGGCAGGTACTTAAACGGAAGGGACCACTGCCTGTAGAACCTTTCTCCCAAAAATAGCCTCCGAAGAAGCAAAAGTATCAAATTTGTAAAATTTTGAAAAGGTGTGAAGAGAAGACCAAGTCGCAGCCTTGCAAATCCGTTCAACAGAGGCCTCATTTTTAAAGGCCCAGGTGGAAGCCACAGCTCTAGTAGAATGAGCTGTAATCCTTTCAGGGGGCTGCTGTCTAGCAGTCTCATAGGCTAAGCGTATTACGCTCCGAAGCCAAAAAGAAAGAGAGGTTGCCGAAGCTTTTTGACCTCTCCTCTGTCCAGAATAAACGACAAACAGGGAAGATGTTTGACGAAAATCTTTAGTAGCCTGTAAGTAAAACTTCAAGGCACGGACTACGTCCAAATTATGTAAAAGACGTTCCTTCTTTGAAGAAGGATTAGGACACAATGATGGAACAACAATCTCTTGATTGATATTCTTGTTGGAAACTACCTTAGGTAAAAACCCAGGTTTTGTACGCAGAACTACTTTATCTGTATGGAAAATCAGATAAGGAGAATCACATTGTAAAGCTAATAACTCAGAGACTCTACGAGCCGAGGAAATAGCCATCAAAAACAGAACTTTCCAAGATAAAAGTTTGATATCAATGGAATGAAGGGGTTCAAACGGAACTCCTTGAAGAACCTTAAGAACCAAGTTTAAGCTCCATGGAGGAGCAACCGGTTTAAACACAGGCTTAATTCTAACCAAAGCCTGACAAAATGCCTGGACGTCTGGAACCTCTGCCAGACGCTTGTGCAAAAGGATAGAGAGCAGAAATCTGTCCCTTTAAAGAACTAGCTGATAATCCTTTATCCAAACCCTCTTTGAGAAAGGACAATATCCTAGGAATCCTAACCTTACTCCATGAGTAATTCTTGGATTCACACTAATGAAGATATTTGCGCCACATCTTATTGTAGATTTTCCTGGTTACAGGCTTTCGTGCCTGTATTAAGGTATCAATGACTGACTCGGAGAAGCCATGCCTTGATAAAATCAAGCGTTCAATCTCCAGGCAGTCAGTCTCAGAGAAATTAGATTTGGATGATTGAAAGGACCTTGTAGTAGAAGGTCTTGTCTCAGAGGCAGAGGCCAAGGTGGAAAGGATGACATGTCCACCAGGTCTGCATACCAGGTCCTGTGTGGCCACGCAGGCGCGATCAAGATCACCGATGCTCTCTCCTGTTTGATTTTGGCAATCAGTCGAGGGAGCAGAGGAAACGGTGGAAACACATAAGCCAGGTTGAAGAACCACGGTGCTGCTAGAGCATCTATCAATGTATGAGGGTCTGACTGTGAGACTGAGGGTACAATACACAGACATATAGGGTCTGACTGTGAGACTGAGGGGACAATACATAGACATGTAGGAGGATCTGACTGTGAGACTGAGGGGACAATACACAGACATGTAGGAAGGTCTGACTGTGAGACTGGGGGGACAATACACAGACATATAGGGTCTGACTGTGAGACTGGGGGGACAATACACAGACATATAGGGTTTGACTGTGAGACTGGGGGGACAATACACAGACATATAGGGTCTGACTGTGAGACTCGGGGGGAAAATACACAGACACATAGGGTCTGACTGTGAGACTGAGGGGACAATACACAGACATGTAGGGTTTGACTGTGAGACTGGGGGGACAATACACAGACATATAGGGTCTGACTGTGAGACTCGGGGGGAAAATACACAGACACATAGGGTCTGACTGTGAGACTGAGGGGACAATACACAGACATGTAGGGTCTGACCGTGAGATTAAGGGGACAATTTATAGACATATAGGGTCTGTCTTTGAGACTGAGGGGACAATACACAGACATGTAGGGTCTGACTGTGAGACTGAGGGGACAATACACAGACATGCAGGGTCTGACTGTGAGACTGAGGGGACAATACACAGACATGTAGGAGGGTCTGATTGTGTGACTGGGGGGACAATACACAGACATGTAGGGTCTGACTGTGAGACTGAGGGGACAATACACAGACATGTAGGGTCTGACTGTGAGACTGAGGGGAAAACACACAGACATGTAGGGTCTGACTGTGAGACTGAGGGGACAATACACAGACATGTAGGGTCTGACTGTGAGACTGATCGGACAATACACAGACATATAGGGTCTGACTGTGAGACTGAGGGTACAATACACAGACATGTAGGCTCTGACTGTGAGACTGAGGGGACAATACACAGACATGTAGGGTCTGACTTTGAGACTGAGGGGACAATACACAGACATGTAGGTTCTGACTGTAAGACTGAGGGGACAATACACAGACATGTAGGAGGGTCTGACTGTGAGACTGGGGGGACAATACACAGACATATAGGGTCTGACTGTGAGATTGGGGGGACAATTCACAGACATGTAGGGTCTGACTGTGAGACTGAGGGGACAATACACAGACATATAGGGTCTGTCTGTGAGACTGAGGGGACAATAAACAGTCATGTAGGGTCTGCCTGTGAGACTGAGGGGATAATACTCAGACATGTAGGGTCTGACTGTGAGACTGAGGGGACAATACATAGACATGTAGGGTCTGACTGTGAGACTGAGGGGACAATACACAGACATATAGGGTCTGTCTGTGAGACTGAGGGGACAATACACAGCGATGTAGGAAGGTCTGACTGTGAGACTAGGGGGAAAATACACAGACATATAGGGTCTGACTGTGAGACTGGGGGGACAATACACAGACATATCGGGTCTGACTGTGAGATTGGGGGGACAATTCACAGACATGTAGGGTCTGACTGTGAGACTGAGGGGACATTATACAGACATGTAGGAGGGTCTGACTGTGTGACTGAAGGGACAATACACACACAAGTAGGGTCTGTCTGTGAGACTGAGGGGACAATACACAGACATGTAGGGTCTGACTGTGAGACTGATGGGACAATACACAGACATGTAGGGTCTGACTGTTAGACTGAGGGGACAATTCGAAGACATGTAGGGTCTGACTGTGAGACTGAGGGGACAATACACAGACATGTAGGGTCTGACTGTAAGACTGATGGGACAATACACAGACATGTAGGGTCTGTGAGACTGAGGGGACAATACAGAGACATGTAGGGTCTGACTGTAAGACTGAGGGGACAATACACAGACATATAGGGTCTGACTGTGAGTCTGGGGGGACAATACGCAGACATGTATGAGGGTCTGACTGTGAGACTGATGGGACAATACACAGACATGTAGGGTCTGACTGTGGGACTGATGGGACAATTTACAGACATGTAGGGTCTGACTGTGAGACTGAGGGGACAATACACAGACATGTAGGGTCTGACTGTGAGACTGATGGGACAATACACAGACATATAGGGTCTGACTGTGAGACTGAGGGTACAATACACAGACATGTAGGCTCTGACTGTGAGACTGAGGGGACAATACACAGACATGTAGGGTCTGACTTTGAGACTGAGGGGACAATATACAGACATGTAGGTTCTGACTGTAAGACTGAGGGGACAATACACAGACATGTAGGAGGGTCTGACTGTGAGACTGGGGGGACAATACACAGACATATAGGGTCTGACTGTGAGATTGGGGGGACAATTCACAGACATGTAGGGTCTGACTGTGAGACTGAGGGGACAATACACAGACATATAGGGTCTGTCTGTGAGTCTGAGGGGACAATAAACAGTCATGTAGGGTCTG
Source organism: Bombina bombina (assembly GCF_027579735.1). NCBI lineage: Eukaryota > Metazoa > Chordata > Amphibia > Anura > Bombinatoridae > Bombina > Bombina bombina. The sequence goes on along the minus strand of NC_069502.1, from coordinate 8,497,082 downwards.
CCTGTGAGACTGAGGGGATAATACTCAGACATGTAGGGTCTGACTGTGAGACTGAGGGGACAATACATAGACATGTAGGGTCTGACTGTGAGACTGAGGGGACAATACACAGACATATAGGGTCTGTCTGTGAGACTGAGGGGACAATACACAGCGATGTAGGAAGGTCTGACTGTGAGACTAGGGGGAAAATACACAGACATATAGGGTCTGACTGTGAGACTGGGGGGACAATACACAGACATATCAGGTCTGACTGTGAGATTGGGGGGACAATTCACAGACATGTAGGGTCTGACTGTGAGACTGAGGGGACATTATACAGACATGTAGGAGGGTCTGACTGTGTGACTGAAGGGACAATACACAGACAAGTAGGGTCTGTCTGTGAGACTGAGGGGACAATACACAGACATGTAGGGTCTGACTGTGAGACTGATGGGACAATACACAGACATGTAGGGTCTGACTGTTAAACTGAGGGGACAATTCGAAGACATGTAGGGTCTGACTGTGAGACTGAGGGGACAATACACAGACATGTAGGGTCTGACTGTAAGACTGATGGGACAATACACAGACATGTAGGGTCTGTGAGACTGAGGGGACAATACAGAGACATGTAGGGTCTGACTGTAAGACTGAGGGGACAATACACAGACATATAGGGTCTGACTGTGAGTCTGGGGGGACAATACACAGACATGTATGAGGGTCTGACTGTGAGACTGATGGGACAATACACAGACATGTAGGGTCTGACTGTGGGACTGATGGGACAATTTACAGACATGTAGGGTCTGACTGTGAGACTGAGGGGACAATACACAGACATGTATGAGGGTCTGACTGTGAGACTGAGGGGACAATACACAGACATGTAGGGTCTGACTGTGAGACTGAGGGGACAATACACAGACATGTAGGGTCTGACTGTGAGACTGAGGGGACAATACACAGACATGTATGAGGGTCTGACTGTGAGACTGGGGGGACAATACACAGACATGTATGAGGGTCTGACTGTGAGACTGAGGGGACAATAAACAGACATATAGTGTCTGTCTGTGAGACTGAGGGGACAATACACAGACATGTAGGGTCTGACTGTGAGACTGATGGGACAATACACAGCCATGTAGGGTCTGACTGTTAGACTGAGGGGACAATACACAGACATGTAGGGTCTGACTGTGAGACTGGGGGGACAATACACAGACATGTAGGGTCTGACTGTGAGACTGGGGGGACAATACACAGACATGTAGGGTCTGACTGTGAGACTGAGGGGACAATACACAGACATGAAGGGTCTGACTGTGAGACTGGGGGGACAATACACAGACATGTATGAGGATCTGACTGTGAGACTGATGGGACAATACACAGACATGTAGGGTCTGACTGTGAGACTGATCGGACAATACACAGACATGTAGGGTCTGACTGTGAGACTGAGGGGACAATACACAGACATGCATGAGGGTCTGACTGTGAGACTGAGGGGACAATACACAGACATGTAGGGTCTGACTGTGAGACTGAGAGGACAATACATAGACATGTAGGGTCTGACTGTGAGACTGAGGGGACAATACAAAGACATGTATGAGGGTCTGACTGTGAGACTGAGGGGACAATACACAGACATATATGGTCTGGCTGTGAGACTGTGGGGACAATACACAGACATGTAGGGTCTGACTGTGAGACTGAGGGGAAAAACATAATTTATGCTTACCTGATAAATTTATTTCTCTTGTGGTGTATCCAGTCCACGGATCATCCATTACTTGTGGGATATTCTCCTTCCCAACAGGAAGTTGCAAGAGGATCACCCACAGCAGAGCTGCTATATAGCTCCTCCCCTAACTGCCATATCCAGTCATTCGACCGAAACTAGCCGAGAAAGGAGAAACCATAGGGTGCAGTGGTGACTGTAGTTTAAAATTTAGACCTGCCTTAAAAGGACAGGGCGGGCCGTGGACTGGATACACCACAAGAGAAATACATTTATCAGGTAAGCATAAATTATGTTTTCTCTTGTTAGGTGTATCCAGTCCACGGATCATCCATTACTTGTGGGATACCAATACCAAAGCTAAAGTGCACGGATGAAGGGAGGGACAAGGCAGGTACTTAAACGGAAGGGACCACTGCCTGTAGAACCTTTCTCCCAAAAATAGCCTCCGAAGAAGCAAAAGTATCAAATTTGTAAAATTTTGAAAAGGTGTGAAGAGAAGACCAAGTCGCAGCCTTGCAAATCCGTTCAACAGAGGCCTCATTTTTAAAGGCCCAGGTGGAAGCCACAGCTCTAGTAGAATGAGCTGTAATCCTTTCAGGGGGCTGCTGTCTAGTAGTCTCATAGGCTAAGCGTATTACGCTCCGAAGCCAAAAAGAAAGAGAGGTTGCCGAAGCTTTTTGACCTCTCCTCTGTCCAGAATAAACGACAAACAGGGAAGATGTTTGACGAAAATCTTTAGTAGCCTGTAAGTAAAACTTCAAGGCACGGACTACGTCCAAATTATGTAAAAGACGTTCCTTCTTTGAAGAAGGATTAGGACACAATGATGGAACAACAATCTCTTGATTGATATTCTTGTTGGAAACTACCTTAGGTAAAAACCCAGGTTTTGTACGCAGAACTACTTTATCTGTATGGAAAATCAGATAAGGAGAATCACATTGTAAAGCTAATAACTCAGAGACTCTACGAGCCGAGGAAATAGCCATCAAAAACAGAACTTTCCAAGATAAAAGTTTGATATCAATGGAATGAAGGGGTTCAAACGGAACTCCTTGAAGAACCTTAAGAACCAAGTTTAAGCTCCATGGAGGAGCAACCGGTTTAAACACAGGCTTAATTCTAACCAAAGCCTGACAAAATGCCTGGACGTCTGGAACCTCTGCCAGACGCTTGTGCAAAAGGATAGAGAGCAGAAATCTGTCCCTTTAAAGAACTAGCTGATAATCCTTTATCCAAACCCTCTTTGAGAAAGGACAATATCCTAGGAATCCTAACCTTACTCCATGAGTAATTCTTGGATTCACACTAATGAAGATATTTGCGCCACATCTTATTGTAGATTTTCCTGGTTACAGGCTTTCGTGCCTGTATTAAGGTATCAATGACTGACTCGGAGAAGCCATGCCTTGATAAAATCAAGCGTTCAATCTCCAGGCAGTCAGTCTCAGAGAAATTAGATTTGGATGATTGAAAGGACCTTGTAGTAGAAGGTCTTGTCTCAGAGGCAGAGGCCAAGGTGGAAAGGATGACATGTCCACCAGGTCTGCATACCAGGTCCTGCGTGGCCACGCAGGCGCGATCAAGATCACCGATGCTCTCTCCTGTTTGATTTTGGCAATCAGTCGAGGGAGCAGAGGAAATGGTGGAAACACATAAGCCAGGTTGAAGAACCACGGTGCTGCTAGAGCATCTATCAATGTATGAGGGTCTGACTGTGAGACTGAGGGTACAATACACAGACATATAGGGTCTGACTGTGAGACTGAGGGGACAATACACAGACATGTAGGAGGATCTGACTGTGAGACTGAGGGGACAATACACAGACATGTAGGAAGGTCTGACTGTGAGACTGGGGGGACAATACACAGACATATAGGGTCTGACTGTGAGACTGGGGGGACAATACACAGACATATAGGGTCTGACTGTGAGATTGGGGGGACTATTCACAGACATGTAGGGTCTGACTGTGAGACTAAGGGGACATTACACAGACATGTAGGGTCTGACTGTGAGACTGAGGGGACAATACACAGACATGTAGGGTTTGACTGTGAGACTGGGGGGACAATACACAGACATATAGGGTCTGACTGTGAGACTCGGGGGGAAAATACACAGACACATAGGGTCTGACTGTGAGACTGAGGGGACAATACACAGACATGTAGGGTCTGACCGTGAGATTAAGGGGACAATTTATAGACATATAGGGTCTGTCTTTGAGACTGAGGGGACAATACACAGACATGTAGGGTCTGACTGTGAGACTGAGGGGACAATACACAGACATGCAGGGTCTGACTGTGAGACTGAGGGGACAATACACAGACATGTAGGAGGGTCTGATTGTGTGACTGGGGGGACAATACACAGACATGTAGGGTCTGACTGTGAGACTGAGGGGACAATACACAGACATGTAGGGTCTGACTGTGAGACTGAGGGGACAACACACAGACATGTAGGGTCTGACTGTGAGACTGAGGGGACAATACACAGACATGTAGGGTCTGACTGTGAGACTGATGGGACAATACACAGACATATAGGGTCTGACTGTGAGACTGAGGGTACAATACACAGACATGTAGGCTCTGACTGTGAGACTGAGTGGACAATACACAGACATGTAGGGTCTGACTTTGAGACTGAGGGGACAATACACAGACATGTAGGTTCTGACTGTAAGACTGAGGGGACAATACACAGACATGTAGGAGGGTCTGACTGTGAGACTGGGGGGACAATACACAGACATATAGGGTCTGACTGTGAGATTGGGGGACAATTCACAGACATGTAGGGTCTGACTGTGAGACTGAGGGGACAATACACAGACATGTAGGGTCTGTCTGTGAGACTGAGGGGACAATAAACAGTCATGTAGGGTCTGCCTGTGAGACTGAGGGGATAATACTCAGACATGTAGGGTCTGACTGTGAGACTGAGGGGACAATACATAGACATGTAGGGTCTGACTGTGAGACTGAGGGGACAATACACAGACATATAGGGTCTGTCTGTGAGACTGAGGGGACAATACACAGCGATGTAGGAAGGTCTGACTGTGAGACTAGGGGGAAAATACACAGACATATAGGGTCTGACTGTGAGACTGGGGGGACAATACACAGACATATCGGGTCTGACTGTGAGATTGGGGGGACAATTCACAGACATGTAGGGTCTGACTGTGAGACTGAGGGGACATTATACAGACATGTAGGAGGGTCTGACTGTGTGACTGAAGGGACAATACACAGACAAGTAGGGTCTGTCTGTGAGACTGAGGGGACAATACACAGACATGTAGGGTCTGACTGTGAGACTGATGGGACAATACACAGACATGTAGGGTCTGACTGTTAGACTGAGGGGACAATTCGAAGACATGTAGGGTCTGACTGTGAGACTGAGGGGACAATACACAGACATGTAGGGTCTGACTGTAAGACTGATGGGACAATACACAGACATGTAGGGTCTGTGAGACTGAGGGGACAATACAGAGACATGTAGGGTCTGACTGTAAGACTGAGGGGACAATACACAGACATATAGGGTCTGACTGTGAGTCTGGGGGGACAATACGCAGACATGTATGAGGGTCTGACTGTGAGACTGATGGGACAATACACAGACATGTAGGGTCTGACTGTGGGACTGATGGGACAATTTACAGACATGTAGGGTCTGACTGTGAGACTGAGGGGACAATACACAGACATGTATGAGGGTCTGACTGTGAGACTGAGGGGACAATACACAGACATGTAGGGTCTGACTGTGAGACTGAGGGGACAATACACAGACATGTAGGGTCTGACTGTGAGACTGAGGGGACAATACACAGACATGTATGAGGGTCTGACTGTGAGACTGGGGGGACAATACACAGACATGTATGAGGGTCTGACTGTGAGACTGAGGGGACAATAAACAGACATATAGTGTCTGTCTGTGAGACTGAGGGGACAATACACAGACATGTAGGGTCTGCCTGTGAGACTGATGGGACAATACACAGCCATGTAGGGTCTGACTGTTAGACTGAGGGGACAATACACAGACATGTAGGGTCTGACTGTGAGACTGGGGGGGACAATACACAGACATGTAGGGTCTGACTGTGAGACTGGGGGGACAATACACAGACATGTAGGGTCTGACTGTGAGACTGAGGGGACAATACACAGACAAGTAGGGTCTGTCTGTGAGACTGAGGGGACAATACACAGGCATGTAGGGTCTGACTGTGAGACTGATGGGACAATACACAGACATGTAGGGTCTGACTGTTAGACTGAGGGGACAATTCGAAGACATGTAGGGTCTGACTGTGAGACTGAGGGGACAATACACAGACATGTAGGGTCTGACTGTAAGACTGATGGGACAATACACAGACATGTAGGGTCTGTGAGACTGAGGGGACAATACAGAGACATGTAGGGTCTGACTGTAAGACTGAGGGGACAATACACAGACATATAGGGTCTGACTGTGAGTCTGGGGGGACAATACGCAGACATGTATGAGGGTCTGACTGTGAGACTGATGGGACAATACACAGACATGTAGGGTCTGACTGTGGGACTGATGGGACAATTTACAGACATGTAGGGTCTGACTGTGAGACTGAGGGGACAATACACAGACATGTATGAGGGTCTGACTGTGAGACTGAGGGGACAATACACAGACATGTAGGGTCTGACTGTGAGACTGAGGGGACAATACACAGACATGTAGGGTCTGACTGTGAGACTGAGGGGACAATACACAGACATGTATGAGGGTCTGACTGTGAGACTGGGGGGACAATACACAGACATGTATGAGGGTCTGACTGTGAGACTGAGGGGACAATAAACAGACATATAGTGTCTGTCTGTGAGACTGAGGGGACAATACACAGACATGTAGGGTCTGACTGTGAGACTGATGGGACAATACACAGCCATGTAGGGTCTGACTGTTAGACTGAGGGGACAATACACAGACATGTAGGGTCTGACTGTGAGACTGGGGGGGACAATACACAGACATGTAGGGTCTGACTGTGAGACTGGGGGGACAATACACAGACATGTAGGGTCTGACTGTGAGACTGAGGGGACAATACACAGACATGAAGGGTCTGACTGTGAGACTGGGGGGACAATACACAGACATGTATGAGGATCTGACTGTGAGACTGATGGGACAATACACAGACATGTAGGGTCTGACTGTGAGACTGATCGGACAATACACAGACATGTAGGGTCTGACTGTGAGACTGAGGGGACAATACACAGACATGCATGAGGGTCTGACTGTGAGACTGAGGGGACAATACACAGACATGTAGGGTCTGACTGTGAGACTGAGAGGACAATACATAGACATGTAGGGTCTGACTGTGAGACTGAGGGGACAATACAAAGACATGTATGAGGGTCTGACTGTGAGACTGAGGGGACAATACACAGACATGTATGGTCTGGCTGTGAGACTGTGGGGACAATACACAGACATGTAGGGTCTGACTGTGAGACTGAGGGGAAAAACATAATTTATGCTTACCTGATAAATTTATTTCTCTTGTGGTGTATCCAGTCCACGGATCATCCATTACTTGTGGGATATTCTCCTTCCCAACAGGAAGTTGCAAGAGGATCACCCACAGCAGAGCTGCTATATAGCTCCTCCCCTAACTGCCATATCCAGTCATTCGACCGAAACTAGCCGAGAAAGGAGAAACCATAGGGTGCAGTGGTGACTGTAGTTTAAAATTTAGACCTGCCTTAAAAGGACAGGGCGGGCCGTGGACTGGATACACCACAAGAGAAATACATTTATCAGGTAAGCATAAATTATGTTTTCTCTTGTTAGGTGTATCCAGTCCACAGATCATCCATTACTTGTGGGATACCAATACCAAAGCTAAAGTGCACGGATGAAGGGAGGGACAAGGCAGGTACTTAAACGGAAGGGACCACTGCCTGTAGAACCTTTCTCCCAAAAATAGCCTCCGAAGAAGCAAAAGTATCAAATTTGTAAAATTTTGAAAAGGTGTGAAGAGAAGACCAAGTCGCAGCCTTGCAAATCTGTTCAACAGAGGCCTCATTTTTAAAGGCCCAGGTGGAAGCCACAGCTCTAGTAGAATGAGCTGTAATCCTTTCAGGGGGCTGCTGTCTAGCAGTCTCATAGGCTAAGCGTATTACGCTCCGAAGCCAAAAAGAAAGAGAGGTTGCCGAAGCTTTTTGACCTCTCCTCTGTCCAGAATAAACGACAAACAGGGAAGATGTTTGACGAAAATCTTTAGTAGCCTGTAAGTAAAACTTCAAGGCACGGACTACGTCCAAATTATGTAAAAGACGTTCCTTCTTTGAAGAAGGATTAGGACACAATGATGGAACAACAATCTCTTGATTGATATTCTTGTTGGAAACTACCTTAGGTAAAAACCCAGGTTTTGTACGCAGAACTACTTTATCTGTATGGAAAATCAGATAAGGAGAATCACATTGTAAAGCTAATAACTCAGAGACTCTACGAGCCGAGGAAATAGCCATCAAAAACAGAACTTTCCAAGATAAAAGTTTGATATCAATGGAATGAAGGGGTTCAAACGGAACTCCTTGAAGAACCTTAAGAACCAAGTTTAAGCTCCATGGAGGAGCAACCGGTTTAAACACAGGCTTAATTCTAACCAAAGCCTGACAAAATGCCTGGACGTCTGGAACCTCTGCCAGACGCTTGTGCAAAAGGATAGAGAGCAGAAATCTGTCCCTTTAAAGAACTAGCTGATAATCCTTTATCCAAACCCTCTTTGAGAAAGGACAATATCCTAGGAATCCTAACCTTACTCCATGAGTAATTCTTGGATTCACACTAATGAAGATATTTGCGCCACATCTTATTGTAGATTTTCCTGGTTACAGGCTTTCGTGCCTGTATTAAGGTATCAATGACTGACTCGGAGAAGCCATGCCTTGATAAAATCAAGCGTTCAATCTCCAGGCAGTCAGTCTCAGAGAAATTAGATTTGGATGATTGAAAGGACCTTGTAGTAGAAGGTCTTGTCTCAGAGGCAGAGGCCAAGGTGGAAAGGATGACATGTCCACCAGGTCTGCATACCAGGTCCTGCGTGGCCACGCAGGCGCGATCAAGATCACCGATGCTCTCTCTTGTTTGATTTTGGCAATCAGTCGAGGGAGCAGAGGAAATGGTGGAAACACATAAGCCAGGTTGAAGAACCACGGTGCTGCTAGAGCATCTATCAATGTATGAGGGTCTGACTGTGAGACTGAGGGTACAATACACAGACATATAGGGTCTGACTGTGAGACTGAGGGGACAATACACAGACATGTAGGGTCTGACTGTGAGTCTGAGGGGACAATACACCGACATGTAGGGTCTGACTGTGAGACTGAGGGGACAATACACCGACATGTAGGGTCTGACCGTGAGACTGAGGGCACAATACACAGACATGTAGGAGGGTCTGACTGTGAGACTGGGGGGACAATACACAGACATGTAGGGTCTGACTGTGAGACTGAGGGGACAATACACAGACATGTATGAGGGTCTGTCTGTGAGACTGAGGGGACAATACACAGACATGTAGGGTCTGACTATGAGACTGAGGGGACAATACACAGACATGTATGAGGGTCTGTCTGTGAGACTGAGGGAACAATACACAAACATGTAGGGTCTGACTGTGAGACTGAGGGGACAATACACAGACATGTAGGAGAGTCTGACTGTGAGACTGAGGGGAAAATACACAGACATGTAGGGTCTGACTGTGAGACTGAGGGGACAATACAAGTTCTATATATGACTGAAAAACCACTTATATGCATTATAGGGTCTGTGTGGCTAAGGGGACACTATTCAGGTGGTGGGTCGTCCATGATCATGCGACAAAACAGCCCTGCACTTCCTCCCGCAGCTCCGCTCTCCCACCTCCATCAGACAATTAAAACCCCTGTGAGTGCAGCAGTGCAGCTCCCGGACGAGTTTGAGGGTTGCCGCTCTCATGTGCACACGGTGCCGTAATAACATGAAGCTGGTGCAGCTGAAGAGCCACGGGGGCCTATAACTGGCGCCGGAACTGCTCCTGCCTCAACTGTTTGGAACTGCTCCTGCCTCAACTGTTTGGAACTGCTCCTGCCTCAACTGTTTGGAACTGCTCCTGCCTCAATTGGACCCAGCCTGCCATATTACTGAGACATCATATACTGGCATCCCACAAATTGCTGACCAGTTTATAGGGGAACAGCGGAGAGGCTTTGGGGAAATTTGCTGTGGGTTGAGACTCAGGAGGGAAGCAACAAAGATATTTCTTCTCCGTTTAGAATAGTGAAAAATAGTGCAGGAACGCTGTTCCCATGAGTTCCCGCTTGACTCGACCCCTGATTAACTTCCATTATCTAAATGTGCACAATCTTTTTATATGCACATTGTCTGAGGCACCAGCTCCTACTGAGTATGTGAGTATGTGGCTGTCACATGGTACAGTTATATGCACAGTCTGAGGCACCAGCTCCTACTGAGCATGTGCAAGATTCACAGGAGAAACCTATTACATCTTGTCATTGGCTGATGGCTGTCACATGATACAGTTATATGCACACTGTCTGAGGCCCCAGCTCCTACTGAGTATGTGCAAGATTCACAGGATAAACCTATTACATCTTGTCATTGGCTGATGGCTGTCACATGATACAGTTATACGCACACTGTCTGAGGCACCAGCTCCTACTGAGCATGTGCAAGATTCACAGGATAAACCTATTACATCTTGTCATTAGCTGATGGCTGTCACATGATACAGTTATATGCACACTGTCTGAGGCATTAGTTCCTACTGAGCATGTGCAAGATTCACAGGATAAACCTATTACATCTTGTCATTGGCTGATGGCTGTCACATGATACAGTTATATGCACACTGTCTGAGGCACTAGTTCCTACTGAGCATGTGCAAGATTCACAGGATAAACCTATTACATCTTGTAATTGGCTAATGGCTGTCACATGATACAGTTATACGCACACTGTCTGAGGCATCAGCTCCTACTGAGCATGGGCAAGATTCACAGGATAAACCTATTACATCTTGTCATTGGCTGATGGCTGTCACATGATACAGTTATACGCACACTGTCTGAGGCACCAGCTCCTACTGAGCATGTGCAAGATTCACAGGATAAACCTATTGCATCTTGTCATTAGCTGATGGCTGTCACATGATACAGTTATATGCACACTGTCTGAGGCATTAGTTCCTACTGAGCATATGCAAGATTCACAGGATAAACCTATTACATCTTGTCATTGGCTGATGGCTGTCACATGATACAGTTATATGCACACTGTCTGAGGCACTAGTTCCTACTGAGCATGTGCAAGATTCACAGGATAAACCTATTACATCTTGTCATTGGCTAATGGCTGTCACATGATACAGTTATACGCACACTGTCTGAGGCATCAGCTCCTACTGAGCATGGGCAAGATTCACAGGATAAACCTATTACATCTTGTCATTTTAAGATAGAAGGGTTAAAAGAGGGCGCTAAAAGCTAAAGATATCAACACTAGATTTGAGGTTTAACAAATATTTATTTAAAACAAAATATTTTTTTCTATAAAGATACTATAAAAGGGACGTCTCCCTATAAAAAATAACACAAAATAAAATAAAAATTTTTTACTGCTGAGATGCTATTACAATCAACTTAAAATCAAAAATAAATTGTTGCATATAAGGTCCTATTAAAAAAAAAGGCTAGACAAGGTAGGCAAATGGCTGTGTAGCGATTAGCTGCTGGTAGCGGTTATTTTCGCCACAGAGGAAACAAAATACCTATGTATCAAAAGATTACTGTTAGATGTAATTGTTCATGATAAGTTAAAAAGTCTCTTATAGAGGTATAGTTTTCGTAGAAATGAATCATCAAAGTTCCAGTTTCAAGTATATATAATTGCTTGAAAAAGTATCCATATACCTCTTATCCTTCAAATAGTAAAATTGACGTTTTCTTTAAAAGTTCAGTATATACAGATTATCTCTCTATTAAGCATGAGTAGTAATGTACTCCTTATAGATATACAGTACGTTACCCAAATTCCTCTCGGTGGGGTGAGGTTTACTCTCCGCTCTGTATTTTTCTCGAGCGGATCAGACTGAGGTTTGTCGGTGTCTGACGTCACCAAAAGATGTTCCGGTTAGGAGAAAAGCCGGTTCCTCCGCTGTTTTCAGCCGCTATGATGGAGGTCCTCACGGATAAGCCCCGCACTTAGTGCTATGCACGCAGGGGAAGGGAAAAGCTGTAATGGGTTTCCAAAACTTTTTTCCAGCCACAGACCTCAAAGATATATTTATCAATAATGCAAAAGAGTTCCAATATATTCAAATAACCCGGGTTATGTATAAGAACAAGTAGAAGGGACCGCCATGGGTACGAGGTTTGCACCGAGTTACGCGAATCTCTTTATGGGAATATGGGAAGAAAATTTCTTCAGTAATAGAGATCTCGGTGCAAGCCTCGTACTCTATAAGCGTTACATAGACGACCTGCTATTGGTATGGAAGGGACCTGAGCTAGAGCTGAGGAAATGAATATTAATGATAATGGTCTCAAATTTGTATGTCATCACAGTAGAGAGAAAGTGAAATCAGATCATGGTAATAAATGAGAAATTGGAAACACAAACCCGTTTCAAAAAGGTAGACTGCAACAATCTGGTACATGCGGAAAGTTACCATCTTAAATTATGGAAAGAAAATATACCATATAGCCAAAGCTTACGCATAAGAAAAAATTGTTCCCGGATTGAAGATTTTGAACGGCAGGTAGTAACTCTAGCAGAAAAATTTACCATAAGAGGTTATAATGAGACAAATATCACCCAAGCAATTGAAAAAGCAAAAATGACAAACAGAGATAATCTTTTGAGATATAAGACAAAAGAAACTATTAAGGAAGATAAAATCACAGTTCCCTTTATAACCGATTACAATGCAGACCATTATCTAATTAAAAAAATTATTAAAAGGAACTGGCATTTGTTAAAAGAGGATAATATTATAGGGGATCAACTGGCAGATAAACCAACATTCATCTTTAAAAGAGCAAGAAATTTTAAAACAACTTTGGCACCTAGTGAACTGCAACAAAAGAGAGAAAATAAAAAGCAATTAGACTTGGAAGGAAAGAGTATAGCAGGCTTTTTTCCATGCTACACGTGTAAAGCGTGTGCACATAGTTCCAAAATAAAAAGTCTGCAAATGAATGGAATAGGTGGAGATATTACTATAAAAGGAATAATTAGATGCACTCACAAGAATATTATTTATGTATTAAAATGTACTTGCAACTTATTCTATTTCGGTGAAACTAAAAGATGTCTCCGGGATAAAATAAGGGAACACCTATTATGCATAGAAAAAGAAAAAGTAGACACACATTTATACAAACATTTTAAAGAAATTCACCGAGGTAACACAGGGGACTTAAAATATTGGGGTATTCATAAAATTAAAGGTCATTGGAGAGGTGGCAATATTGAGAAAAATCTTCTTATAAAGGAAGCAGAATATATCTATAAGTATGATACCTTATATCTGAAAGGGTTAAATTCGGAATTGGACCTCTCCCCTTTTCTATTTGAGTAATAATAACAGTTTTTAATAATACAATTAGGTTGTAGTATTGAATTAGCACGCAGAATAGTAAATTCACTATGCACTTTAAAATCAAAGCACTTTAAAAATAAAGCACTTTATTATTTTTTGGCACTTTCCTGTGATCACTTTATGATTACATTTGGTAGGATATATATATAAAATAAAATATCTAATGTTTCTATTAAGTGGCTCCTGTAAGCGGTGCAAAGCTTAGCTGGAGGGAGCTTTGACCGCGGAGCACAATGTAGGCTGAGGTTGAGAGGAAGTGGGGGAGGAGCTGCAAGGTGATAAAGCCTTGCGGCTGAGCGGGAAAGCCAGCAGTTGTTGTTAGTAAAAGTTGGTGAAGCGTCTGCAGCTGTTGGCTTTCTCGCTCAGCCTGCGTCATGGCTGATATGGAAGACTTGTTCCGGCGGCTGAAGGAGGCTGCGGAGTTAAAGGGACCTACCTGGCTATCTGAGCAGGTCCAAGCATTGCTGGGGGCTCCGGTAGAGGCTGTGGCGGTGCAGGAGCGGTCGGTTCCCAGGAAGAGGTCCACCAGGCAATCCAGGCCTCCATCGCGTCTCAGCCCTGAGGTCAGCAGGAGGGCGTCTTCGACAAGGAGATCCGGTCCGGTTCCGGTTAGGAGGAGTGCGGAGGCAGCGGTATTGGCGGGTCCGGCGGGTGTGGGTCCAGTGCCGATGACGTCATCACCCAGTGTGAGCGGCAGTGATCCAGAGCGGAGGCCCGTTGCTGGCCTGGCCACTAAATCTGGAGGTAGGGGTAAGGTGGCTCACGGCCTGGCAGGGCCTGATCTGGGGGGAGAGGGGCCTTCTGGGAGGTGCTGTGACGGACAGGGTGGCTCCCTGGTTCCTGGTAGTGGGGTAGCAGTGAGCAGTGGTAGTGAGGGAGAGGAGGGACAGGCCATGACAGCATTGGTGGTTGGTGGTCCCAAGGTCAGGCAGAGTGAGTTAGGCCTGGGTTCTCTCCAGCTTAGTCCTAGGGGTCCTAGCCAGTTTAGTGGGGGTGATGTGAGTTGGGCAGTGAGGCCACAAGGGGGGGGGGGGCTTGTTGATCTGGAGTATGGGTCTGGGGAGGAATGTGAGGAGTTAGAGCTGGGCCCTGGGGAGGTGGACTTATTTTTAAACTCCTCTGATGAGGAGTGTGTTCCTCCCTCCCCTGGGTCCTCCAGTAGGAATGTTAGCCGTTTTGGGGGGTCAGCTGAGAGGGTTTCTGTGGGTCCTAGGCCTGTGTCTGTTAACCATGCTGTGGGGGGAGGGGGTACGGCCAGGTTCAGGGAGGAGGTTGGGGTGTGTGGCTCACATGTTAGCTTTTCTCTTCCAGAGCATAGCCCATCTGAACGACGGCCAGGGCCTCAACCTGGCCCATCTTTGAGGGAGGATGTCTTCGACGGCCTTGAGGAGGATTTCTCTGGCTTGCACGGCTCCTGGACGGATTCTATTCGTTTGGAGCCTGATGACGGTCCACAGCAGGAGGTGCGGCCTGTTGGGCATAAGGAGGTGAGGTGTGGTGTCTCGGGCGGGGTTTCAGAGCTGGCAAGGGAACAGAGTGGGGCCCGGGTGTATACGGCGGCCACTCAAGGGGGTATAGGTGCCAGGGGTCGGCCACATAGGCCAGGAGGACGGGGAGTTGTACATAGGGAGGGGTCAAGAAGACGGCCTGTGGTGGACGTTGATTGGCCTGGTGGTGAGGGTGGGGGAGCTCCCAAGAGGGGTAGGGGAGTTGGTACGGCTCGGAGTAACAGCCGGCAAAGAGGGGGAAGGGGTAGCAGACCTTTTCCTCCCCTGGATATGTATTCACGTTCTACTGTTTTTCAGGATCAACCACGGCAGTTGGCACAACAGGGACGGCCAGCTGTCACTTCTACTGGAGGTGGTCGAGAGATTACGGGGCAACTTTCAGCGGGCTCCAGGCAACTTTCAGCGGTCCTTCAAGCATCAGGACTACGGAGAGCACTTCAGCAGGTGAGACAGGGTTGTTGAATGTGGGGGGGAGTGATGTTACATTGTGTGGTGTTAGGAGTGTGGATTGTGACTCAGTGACAGGGAGTGTAGTGGCGGGATTGAAAGTGTTGTTAGCTAAATTGGAAGGAGTTGGCCCTGCGCAAAGGGTTGGAGTAGAGAGGGCGTGGGTCCCTGTTGACAGGTCGGCGGGTGTATCAGTTGTGGAGAGGGTGGAGGACTGAAGTGTGGCGGTCCCTGGTGTCTCAGGGGGTGGTGTCTCGGTGGTGGCGCAGACTTCCGGGCCTATAGTGGGGTCTTCCGGGCTGGTCTCGAGGCAGGGTGAGGGAGCTGAGTTGAGGGTGGCTGATACAGCAATGTCTCGGTCGTGTCTCTGCTCAATCGGGCCATTGGGGATGCACTTGACCTCTGAGGTGAAGGAAAAGATATATAAGAGGGATTTTATTGAATTGTTCTCTCTTCTCCTGCTTGAGCAGTCTTTCGAGATCCCGGAGGACTCTAAGAAAGACGTGGCCAAGAAAGAGGAGGAGGAGAGGAAAAAGAGATATCGGAAGTTGCCGAAAACATTTTCTAACTGGTCTCAGGCATTTTTGATATATGCTAATGTGTTTGCGAGTAAATTTCCTGACCAGGGTGCAGCGCTTTTTTGTTATCTTGATGAGGTGTCTTCTGCTCAGCGGACGTATGGGGGTATGGCTTGGTGGTCATACGACGAGCAGTTCAGGCAGCGCTTGTCAGTTAAGCCGGAAATGCGGTGGGACGACCGTGACATGGGGTTGTGGCTAAAAATCATGACGCCTCTAAGATCTTCCCAGTCCTTTCGATCAGGAGCCGGTGGCGCCTCCATCGGGGGATCCCCTGCCACGGTCAGAAAAGGTTGTTGCTTTGCCTATAATGAAAAGTTTTGCAAGTGGGGAGCAGCGTGCAAGTTTAAACACGAGTGTTCAGGGTGTGGGGGTGCACATTCCTATGCGAAGTGTTTCCGTAAGGGTAAACCAAGCGGGGTTGGGGATGCGTCTGACAAAGGGGGCGACCCCGGTGAGACTCGCCGCGATGGAGCCTTGGCTCGCCCTGTACGCTAGGCGGAAGGGTTGTTTTGATAAGGCGGCGTTGCTCTTTCATGGTTTTCAATTTGGCTTTGTGATTCCATCACAAGGGGGTTGTGGGGTTTTTAGGGGTAACTTAAAGTCGGCTCGTTTGTGGCCTGGGGTAGTCGTTGAAAAACTAATGAAGGAGGTTGAGTTAGGTAGAATGGCGGGCCCGTTTGATCGCCCTCCTTTGGTTGATTTGCGGATATCACCTCTTGGGGTGGTTCCTAAGAAGGAGCCTGGTAAATTCAGGCTCATTCATCATTTATCATTTCCCAAAGGGGGATCTGTTAATGATGGCATTCCTCAGGAGTTGTCATCTGTTAAGTACGCGTCGTTTGATCAAGCGGTTAACCTTGTCAGGGAAGCTGGTGCCGCTGCTTTACTGGCTAAAGTAGACATTGAGGCAGCTTTCAGACTGCTACCTGTGCACCCGACTTCGCAGCATCTGTTGGGTTGTTGCGTGGATGGTGCCTACTATGTGGATTTGTGTTTGCCCATGGGGTGTTCCATATCCTGCTCGCTGTTTGAGCAGTTTAGCACTTTTCTGGAGTGGGTTGTTTCTGAACGGGCGGGCCTTTCGTCATTGGTGCATTATCTTGACGATTTTTTGTTTGTGGGTCCGGCGGGTTCAGAGGATTGTATACTCTTGCGGGATGTCTGTTATCAGGTTGCGGCCGATTTCGGTGTGCCCATTGCGTTTGAAAAGTCTGAGGGGCCGGTGACATCCCTTGAATTTTTGGGCATTACCATTGACTCTGTGGCCTTGGAATGTAGATTGCCTAGGGATAAGGTTTCTGATTTGGTGGAGGTCATTGACCGTTCGTTGTTATTGAGGAAGGTTACGCTTCGAGAGGTGCAATCCCTGGTGGGAAAGCTGAATTTCGCGTGTCGAATTATTCCTATGGGGAGGGTTTTCTGTAGGAGATTATCTTTAGCTACGGCTGGTGTGAATAAGCCGCATCATTTTGTTCGGCTTTCCAGGGAGCTTAAGGATGATTTGAGGGTTTGGAGACAATTTCTGTTAGGTTTTAATGGCTCAGCGTTAATTCAGGCAGTGAGGGTCTCTAATGAGGAGCTGGGTTTGGTGACGGATTCGGCCGGTGGTTGTAGTTTCGGTGCTTATTTCCTGGGCAGATGGTGTGCAGCTCGGTGGCCCGAGGAATGGTTTTCCTTGGGTCTGGTGAAGAATTTGGTGTTTCTGGAGTTGTTCCCTATTGTGGTTGCCCTGTTTGTCTGGGAGGGAGAGTTGAGGAATCGGGCCGTTGTTTTTTCTTCAGACAATATGGGAGTTGCGTACGCATTGAATACACTGACGGCTACGTCTTTGCCTGTGTTGAGATTGTTGCGTTTGCTTGTCCTGAAATGTTTGCGAATGAATGTTTGCCTGAAGGCCAAACATATTCCTGGTGTCTGTAATTCAATAGCAGACTCCCTCTCTCGGTTTCAGTGGCAGCGTTTCCGGGAATTGGTACCACATGCAGACGAGGAGGGCTGCCCGTGTCCGAGTTTCTTGTGGCGACTTGGGGTGGAGGACTGGCTGGACTGGTGAAGAACTCATTGGCACCAGGTACTTGGGCAGCTTATTCAAGAGTGTGGTTGGAGTGGGAGAATAGGTTGTTGTCCCAGGGTTTACGTGAAGGGGAGGTTGATGGTACTGGTGCGTTGCTTGACTGGATGTGGGAATGGGGTGTTTCTCAGTTGTCACATTCCGCTATGGACAGGCGTTTGGCGGCATTGGCTTTCCGCTTCAAACTCTTGGGCCTGGGAGATATTACCAAAGGTTTTTGTGTTCGTCAGGTGCTGAAGGGCTTGAAGAAAGGGTTGGGTGGTCCCTTCCCTGACCATAGGCGACCTATTACTTTTTCGCTGTTGCAGCAGGTGTATATGGTGTTACCTTTGGTGTGTTTGTCTGATTTTGAGGTGTGTTTGTTTAGGGTGGCGTTTGTTCTGGCTTTCTTTGGAGCCTTTCGTATTTCGGAGTTGGTTAGTAAGAATTTGGTTTCTATGGGGGGTTTGGCTTTTTCGGATGTGGCTTTGTTTGATTACAAGGTGGAGATATTTTTGAGGAGGAGTAAGACTGACCAGCTGGGTAAGGGCAGAACGGTGGTCCTTTTTCCGAGTGGTCTGGAAGTGTGTCCTTGGCGATGTTTGTTTGAGTATTTTCAGGTACGTCCGGTTATGGGGGGTTCGTTGTTGGTTCACGTTGATGGTAGGCCGTTGTCGCAATTCCAATTTCGGGCGGTTCTTAACAAATCATTGTGCAGGTTGGGTTTTAATATCAGGGATTTTGGGTCACATTCCTTCCGCATAGGGGCGGCAACTGAGGCTTCGGTGAGGGGTTTATCAGATTCAGTGGTTAAAGGCATTGGCCGGTGGTGTTCCGCCCGCTATCGCCGGTATGTTCGCCCTGATTTAGGAGTTTAGGCTGGTGGTGTTGTTATTCTCTTCTTTGTGTTTTAGGTGTCGACCGTTTGTGGCTTGTTGGCCATTCTTTCATTTATTGGGCTCGAAGAGCGGCTGCAGCCAAAGTGGATGGATTGCAGTTGGGTATCCCTAAGTCGAGATGTGAGGTCAAATGGTTTGGTGTCAGGGGGCTACGTTGGGACAGGTTGTTGCCGCTAGTGGTGGATTATTGCAGACGCTACCAGCATCCAACGGTGTTGTTGATCCACGCGGGGGGCAATGATCTTGGTTTTCTGCCTCAGAGGGAATTGGTGAGAAGCATGAAGAGGGACATTGGAAGGCTTGTGGAGTTATTCCCTAAGATGAGAATTGTATGGTCGGACATTTTACCTAGGATGGTTTGGAGGGCGGCTTGGGACCCAGTGCGCCTTGATAAAAGCAGGCGCAAAGTTAATAAGTTGATGGGGTCATTTGTCAGGAGACTTGGGGGCTCGGTGGTTCATCATCCAGACTTAGCTGAGGTTGGTCAGGGCGAATTTTATTTGCCTGATGGAGTGCATCTTAATGATTTTGGGCTGCAGTTGTTCTTGCTCGATTTTAAAGAGGCGGTTGGTTCTTTGGTGGGGTTGGCGGGACTGGGCTGAAGGTGTCAGGCCAGTCGGTGGCGGGGGTGCTAGCCCTTACATTTACAGTAATTTATGGCCAAATCGTTCGTGTGGTATTTGCATCCCTTTGGGGGTTATTCAAGATGGGGTCTCTAAGGGCAAGGGGTTCTTTAGAGACTTATGTTGATTATTGATAACGGGCTCAATCAAGTTGCACGGTTGGGTCCAGTGGATGGAGTGACGGCCAGATAAATATATATTTAGGTCTAGCACCGCTGTTATGTGTAATGTGTTTACAATTTATTTGCACTGTTATTTATTGAGTTATTAAAGTTTTATATGGTTATTTATTAATAAAGGAGCTGCGGCCAATTTATACCAATGCTAAGTCTGTTGTCTTATTTATGGGTAATTTTATTTAAGAGTATGTCATTGTAATATTTGTGTTAGGAGCCGTAAATTAGCGACATAAAAGGTCAAGTGGCTCCTGTAAGCGGTGCAAAGCTTAGCTGGAGGGAGCTTTGACCGCGGAGCACAATGTAGGCTGAGGTTGAGAGGAAGTGGGGGAGGAGCTGCAAGGTGATAAAGCCTTGCGGCTGAGCGGGAAAGCCAGCAGTTGTTGTTAGTAAAAGTTGGTGAAGCGTCTCCCTCCCGCCCGTCCCTGTTTTTTATGTTTGCTGGGATTGTTTTTTCTTGTGTGATTGTCGCAGTTGGTAGGCGGGGGTGCTAGCCCTTACATTTACAGTAATTTATGGCCAAATCGTTCGTGTGGTATTTGCATCCCTTTGGGGGTTATTCAAGATGGGGTCTCTAAGGGCAAGGGGTTCTTTAGAGACTTATGTTGATTATTGATAACGGGCTCAATCAAGTTGCACGGTTGGGTCCAGTGGATGGAGTGACGGCCAGATAAATATATATTTAGGTCTAGCACCGCTGTTATGTGTAATGTGTTTACAATTTATTTGCACTGTTATTTATTGAGTTATTAAAGTTTTATATGGTTATTTATTAATAAAGGAGCTGCGGCCAATTTATACCAATGCTAAGTCTGTTGTCTTATTTATGGGTAATTTTATTTAAGAGTATGTCATTGTAATATTTGTGTTAGGAGCCGTAAATTAGCGACATAAAAGGTCATGAGTTTTTTGTAACTTAAGTTGATATTAGTTATTTGCAATACATATCATTGCACAAATTTTATTTGCATATTTTGCACAGCTGCTGAAGTCATTCGCTAATGGCTGTCACATGATACAGTTATATGCTCCTACTGAGCATGTGCAAGATTCACAGGATAAACCTATTACATCTTGGCATTAGTTGATGGCTGTCACATGATACAGTTATATGCACACTGTCTGAGGCACCAGCTCCTACTGAGCATGTGCAAGATTCACAGGATAAACCTATTACATCTTGTCATTGGCTGATGGCTGTCACACGATACAGTTATATGCACACTGTCTGAGGCACCAACTCCTGCTGAGCATGTGCAAGATTCACAGGATAAACCTATTACATCTTGTCATTTGCTGATGGCTGTCACATGAGACAGTTATATGCACACTGTCTGAGGCACCAGCTCCTACTGAGCATGTGCAAGATTCACAGGATAAAACTATTACATCTTGTCATTGGCTGATGGCTGTCACATGATACAGTTATAAGCACACTGTCTCAGGCACCAGCTCCTACTGAGCATGTGCAAGATTCACAGGATAAACCTATTACATCTTGTCATTGGCTGATGGCTGTCACATGATACAGTTAAACGCAAACTGTCTGAGGCACTAGTTCCTACTGAGCATGTGCAAGAGTCACAGGATAAACCTGTTGCATCTTGTCATTCGCTAATGGCTGTCACATGATACAGTTATATGCACACTGTCTGAGGCACCAGGCCCTACTGAGCATGTGCAAGATTCACAGGATAAACCTATTACTTCTTGTCATTGGCTGATGGCTGTCACATGATACAGTTATATGCACACTGTCTGAGGCACCAGCTCCTACTGAGCATGTGCAAGAGTTACAGGATAAACGTGTTGCATCTTGTCATTGGCTGATGGCTGTCACATGATACAGTTATATGCACACTGTCTGAGGCATCAGCCCCTACTGAGCATGTGCAAGATTCACAGGATAAACCTATTACATATTGTCATTGGCTGATGGCTGTCACATGATACAGTTATATGCCCACTGTCTGAGGAACCAGCTCCTAATGAGCATGTGCAAGAGTCACAGGATAAACCTATTACATCTTGTTATTGACTGATGGCTGTCACATGATACAGTAATATGCACACTGTCTGAGGCACCAGCTCCTACTGAGCATGTGCAAGATTCACAGGATAAACCTATTACATCTTGTCATTGGCTGATGGCTGTCACATTATACAGTTATATGCCCACTGTCTGAGGCACCAGCTCCTACTGAGCATGTGCAAGATTCACAGGATAAACCTATTATATCTTGTCATTGGCTGATGGCTGTCACATGATACAGTTATATGCACACTGTCTGAGGCACCAGCTCCTACTGAGCATGTGCAAGATTCACAGGATAAACCTATTACATCTTGTCATTGGCTGATGGCTGTCACATGATACAGTTATACGCACACTGTCTGAGGCACTAGTTCCTACTGAGCATGTGCAAGAGTCACAGGATAAACCTGTTGCATCTTGTCATTTGCTAATGGCTGTCACATGATACAGTTATATGCACACTGTCTGTGGCACCAGCTCCTACTGAGCATGTGCAAGATTCACAGGATAAACCTATTACATCTTGTCATTGGCTGGTGGCTGTCACATGAGACAGTTATATGCACACTGTCTGAGGCCCCAGCTCCTACTGAGCATGTGCAAGATTCACAGGATAAACCTATTACATCTTGTCATTGGCTGATGGCTGTCACATGATACAGTTATACGCACACTGTCTGAGGCACCAGCTCCTACTGAGCATGTGCAAGATTCACAGGATAAACCTATTACATCTTGTCATTGGCTGATGGCTGTCACATGATACAGTTATACGCACACTGTCTGAGGCACTAATTCCTACTGAGCATGTGCAAGAGTCACAGGATAAACCTGTTGCATCTTGTCATTCGCTATTGGCTGTCACATGATACAGTTATATGCACACTGTCTGAGGCACCAGCTCCTACTGAGCATGTGCAAGATTCACAGGATAAACCTATTACATCTTGTCATTGGCTGGTGGCTGTCACATGATACAGTTATATGCACACTGTCTGAGGCACCAGCTCCTACTGAGCATGTGCAAGATTCATAGGATAAACCTATTACATCTTGTCAATGGCTGATGGCTGTCACATGATACAGTTATATGCACACTGTGTGAGGCACCAGCTTCTTCTGAGCATGTGCAAGATTCATGGGATAAACCTATTACATCTTGTCATTGGCTGATGGCTGTCACATGATACAGTTATATGCAAACTGTCTGAGGCACCAGCTCCTACTGAGCATGTGCAAGATTCACAGGATAAACCTATTACATCTTGTCATTGGCTGATGGTTGTCATATGATACAGTTATATGCACACTGTCTGAGGCACTAGTCCCTACTGAGCATGTGCAAGATTCACAGGATAAACCTATTACATCTTGTCATTGGCTGATGGCTGTCACATGATACAGTTATATGCACACTGTGTGAGACACCAGCTCCTACTGAGCATGTGCAAGAGTCACATGATAAACCTATTACATCTTGTCATTAGCTGATGGCTGTCACATGATACAGTTATACGCACACTGTCTGAGGCACCAGCTCCTACTGAGCATGTGCAAGATTCACAGGATAAACCTATTGCATATTGTCATTGGCTGATGGCTGTCACATGATACAGTTATATGCACACTGTCTGAGGCACCAGCTCCTACTGAGCATGTGCAAGATTCACAGAATAAACCTATTACATCTTGTCATTGGCTGATGGCTGTCACATGATACAGTTGTATGCACACTGTCTGAGGCACCAGCTCCTACTGAGCATGTGCAAGAGTTACAGGATAAACGTGTTGCATCTTGTCATTGGCTGATGGCTGTCACATGATACAGTTATATGCACACTGTCTGAAGCATCAGCCCCTACTGAGCATGTGCAAGATTCACAGGATAAACCTATTACATATTGTCATTGGCTGATGGCTGTCACATGATACAGTTATATGCACACTGTCTGAGGCACTAGTTCCTACTGAGCATGTGCAAGATTCACAGGATAAACGTATATGCATTTTTGTGATTGGCTGATGGCTGTCACATGATGCATTAGGAAGGAAAATGTAAGTAACTTTTATATTTGTCAGAAAAAACTACTCATTTGCTTTTACATTGTCTTTATATTAGGCATCTGTGTTAATGGTTCTCTAAGGGTTATAATGGTCTGTCTGTCTTCCTTTCTCTCTCTTCGTCCTGCTGTGCAATACAATTAAACTGTTCTTAAATGGACAGCACAGTCAAAATTAAACTATCATGATTCAGATAGGGTATGCAATTTTAAACATCTTTCCAATTTACTTTTTGCATCAAATTTGCTTTGGTCTTTTGGTATCTTTTGTTGAAAGCTAAACCTAGGAAAGCTTATATGTTTATTTCTAAGCCCTTGAAAGCTGCCTCTTATCTCTGTGCATTTTGACAGGTTTTTTTTACAGTTAAACAGTGCTAGTACATGTGTGACATGTGGATACAATTGTGGTCATTCCTGTGGAGTTATTTATGAGTCGGCACTGATAGGCTAAAATGCAAGTCAGTCAAAAGCATTACAATAAGGGGGCAGTCTGCAGAGGCTTAGATACAAGGTATTCACAGAGGAAATAAGTGTTGGTTATGCAAAATAGGGGAATGGGTAAAGTCATGAATACCTCATGATTTAGATGCTAAGGGGTTAATATTCTTTAGCCTGTGAGCTAAAAACATTTGTTTTTCAAGAAGAATTGTGTTGCTGTGTTTATGAGCTGTGCCTTTTTCTTTTTATAATTCAGACTCTCCTAATAAATAGTTTCAGAGTTCCACTTAGCCAAATGTTATTGTATATGCATTGTGGATCACGCCAGTAAACTTGTCAGCTCAGGAGCCACAAAGCTGTGCCTCTTCCAGAAATAGATAAGTTGTTCTATAATTTCAGTCAAAGGGGCCAATTTATGAAAGTGTGAGCGGACTTTATACGATGTAGTGTATCATGTCCGCCGCACATCAATAAATGCCGACAGCGTACGCTGTCTGCATTTATCATTGCACATCATTGCACAAGGATCGGGCGGATTGATGTCCGCAGCCTCATAGCAGGTGGACAAGTTATGGAGCAGTGGTCTTTAGACCGCTGCTTCATGACTGCTGTTTCCAGCGAGCCTGAAGGCTCGTGCGGCAACAGGGAAATCAAGCTCCATTCGGAGCTTGATAATTCAGCCCCAAAGACTTTATTGACTGACGTAAAAGAGAGGGGTGGATATTTCCCTAGCCCCCATCTGCAAAGAAGGTTGGGCCAAGCATCTTGATCTCATGGAAACATGTATAAGAATTTTGTGTTTAACAATTCAAGTGTTCATTCTTCATGGGAGGCTGTATACTACAGAGTGAGTGGCCATCTTTCTGACCCATCTCCATGTGGCAGATACCAAACCTAGTAAAGTGTAAGATTTCTGTTATTTCTCCTTTTTATTTTAAAACTGTTTGCTTGTGTATAATTCTATTTGTTAACATCTTGTTATTAATAATGCACTGTGCATAATTTTTTTCGCATAATAAATAATTCCTTTATTAAGATTTTGCCTTTGTCTAATATTTGAACCACGTTACTAAAAGAGACTGGTAGTATTAGTACTGTGATTTGAGGATATTGTTTGCTAAATTGTATTCAGAGAGTTAATGTGTAAGTCTGGGTTTTTCATAAGGATTTGCCGATCAATAAATTGTAAGTGGTGGCAGCTTAGATATAGTTTTAGTTCAGTTTGGGTAGCAGAAAAAGGGGAATTTTGAATTTTTCTAAGTCTAGGACAGACTAGAGAGTGTTGTTAACCCTTGTACCCACTGAACTAAGTCACAGGCTTGCCTGGAGTGACTGGACTGTGACAGCTTAGTGAAAGTGAAAAGGGTCTGTTAACCCTTTCTGTGCCAAACAAGTGACTGGCGCAGGGTTGGTTAACCGTGGTCATCACAAATGTATTAGATTTTAGTGCTTTGTGGATTTGCTAGTGTGAAAATCCAAGTACTAAAAGAAATTGTGACTCTTACAATTTCCAAAGGCTATAACTCAGTGCATTATATAGTTACACATTGCAAACTGTCCCCTTCCCTATTCTCTGTTTTTCTTTTCTATTTCATTTTTTACTATGGAGGCATACCAGCAGCTGACCAAGGAAATGATGGCAATGTTATGCCAGGAGAGAGATATTCCCTCCCGTGGGAAGACTAAAGATGGATTGATACAAGCTCTTTTGGACTATGACAACAGCCAGGTTGAACAAGCTGAAGCTTCAGGAGAGGTATCTGCAGATGTGGGCAGTGATTCATTAAGCTCCGGAGATCTTTTGGACTGTTATTTGCAACTTGTTCTAAAACATATGGTCTCAGCTGATACAAGTTTGCGCATGGAGCTCATTCTCAAATTCCAAGAACAGCAGGCAGCTGAGTGCCGTGCTGAGAGAATGGCTGCTAGGGAAGCAGCTGAGAGACTGGCTAAGAGAGAGAGAGAGAGAGAGAGAGAGAGAGAGAGGCTCTGGCCGCAGAGAGACAGACTGCTGAATGTCAGGCTGAGAGAGAATATCAATTATAGCTTGCACGTTTGTAGAGAGAAACTGTCTCACCTGTTGTAAGTTAACCTAGAGACTCCTCTGTTCCCAGAGTACGTGCAGAGAATTTTACCACTCTGGAGAAAAATGGTGATGTGGATGTATTCTTGCACAGCTTTGAAAAAGTTTGCAGACAGTTTCAGCTGCCAAGGGAGCAGTGGGCCAATTATCTTACCCCTGCTCTGAAAGGTCCTACACTGGAGACTTTTGCAGAACTTGCTCCAGAATGTGATCAGTAATATGATGCAATTGAAGCTGCACTGCAATGGAGGTATAATGTGACTCCTGAGGTATACAGAAAGAAATGCCGTATTTTACAGAGGGGTATATCAGAGAGCTATACTGCAGTTGTTGGAAGCCTGACCACAGCATTTAAACAGTGGACCAGAGGGCTAAAAATTGTCACTATGGAGGAGCTGGAAGATCTGATGGTGAAGGAATAATACATACAGCTGTGCCCAGCAAAAGTACAGGAATGGGTGCTGGATCGAAAACCCAAAACAGCATTGGAGGCGGTCGAGCTGGCACAGCCACCAGGTCACCAGTGAATGGGAGAAAATCCTTTGTTAAGGGGGTATCCACCTGGAAAGTAGCTGCTTCACGACCCCCTTTCACCAAGCATGTTGTGCCTTTGTTTAATGTGTCTGTTCCTTCTGGGAGGGATAATTTTTCTTTAGGATTTCCCCATCAATAAATTGCAAGTGGTGGCAGCTTAGATATAGTTTTAGTTCAGTTTGGGTAGCAGAAAAAGGGGAATTTGGGCATTTTTCTAAGTCTAGGACAGACCAGAGAGTGTTGTTAACCCTTGCACCCACTGAACTAAGTCACAGGCTTGCCTGGAGTGGCTGGACTGTGACAGATTAGTTAAAGTGGAAAGGGTCTGTTAACCCTTTCTGTGCCAAACTAGTTACTGGCGCAGGGTTGGTTAATCCTGGTCATCACAGGTAACAAAGGGATTATCTATCTTTTAAACAATACACATTTTGGTGTAGACTGTCCCTTTAAACGTTTGGCTGCTAGTGTATATATGTGCATAGTACTGTATGGGAGGTTCCTTTCCATAAATTACAAACAGTGTTGCTCATATTACATTTAAATAACATCTCTTAGATTACGAGTCTTGCGTTAGCCTTAAAAAGCAGGGTTGAGAGGTCCCAACGCTGCTTTTTAACGCCCGCTGGTATTACGAGTCTGGCAGGTACAGGTGTACCGCTCACTTTTTTTCCGCGACTCGAGCATACCGCAAATCCCCTTACGTCAATTGCGTATCCTATCTTTTCAATGGGATTTTCCTAACGCCGGTATTATGAGTCTTGGAAAAAGTGAGCGGTACACCCTCTCCTGTCAAGACTCCTACCGCATTTAAAAGTCAGTAGTTAAGAGTTTTATGGGCTAACACCGTAACATAAAACTCAACTAAAGTGCTAAAAAGTACACTAACACCCATAAACTACCTATTAACCCCTAAACCGAGGCTCCCCCCCCCACATCGCAAACACTTTAATAAAATGTTTAACCCCTAATCTGCCGACTGGACATCGCCGCCACTTTAATAAATATATTAACCCCAAAACCGCCGCACTCCCGTCTCGCAAACAGTAGTTAAATATTATTAAACCCTAATCTGCCGTCCCTAACATCGCCGACACCTACCTACATTTATTAACCCCTAATCTGCCACCCAAAACGTTGCCGCCACAATATTAAATTTATTAACCCCTAAACCTAAGTATAACCCTAACCCCCCCTAACTTAAATATAATTTAAATAAATCTAAATAAAATTACTACAATTAACTAAAATATTCCTATTTAAAACTAAATACTTACCTATAAAATAAACCCTAAGCTAGCTACAATATAACTAATAATTACATTGTAGCCATCTTAGGGTTTATTTTTTATTTTACAGGCAAGTTGGTATTTATTTTAACTAGGTACAGTACAATAGTTATTAAATAGTTATTAACTATTTAATAACTACCTAGCTAAAATAAATACAAAAGTACCTGTAAAATTAAACCTAACCTAAGTTTCAATTACACCTAACACTACACTATCATTAAATTAATTACCTAAATTAAATTAAACTAATTACAATAAAATAAACTAAAGTACAAAAAATAACAAACACTAAATTACAGAAAATAATAAAATAATTACAATTTTTTTAAACTAATTACACCTAATCTAATCCCCCTAATAAAATAAAAAACCCCCCAAAATAAAAAAAGCCCTACCCTATACTAAATTACAAATAGCCCTTAAAAGGGCCTTTTGCGGGGCATTGCCCCAAAGTAATCAGCTCTTTTACCTGTAAAAAAAAATACAATACCCCCCCAACATGAAAACCCACCACCCACACACCCAACCCTACTCTAAAACCCACCCAATACCCCCTTAATAAAACCTAACACTAACCCCTTGAAGATCACCCTACCTTGAGACGTCTTCACCCAACCGGGCAGAAGTCCTCAACAAAGCCGGGCAAAGTGGTCCTCCAGACGGGCAGAACTCTTCATCCTATCCGGGCAGAAGAGGACCTCCAGACGGGCAGAAGTTTTCATCCAGGTGGCATCTTCTATATTCATCCATCCGGAGCGGAGCAGGTCCATCTTCAAGCCAGCCGACACGGAGCATCCTCTTCCAACGACATCCAAGTGAAGAATGAAGGTTCCTTTAAATGACGTCATCCAAGATGGCGTCCCTTGAATTCCGATTGGCTGATAGGATTCTATCAGCCAATCGGAATTAAGGTAGGAAAAATCCTATTGACTGATGCAATCAGCCAATAGGATTGAGCTCACATTCTATTGGCTGTTTGGAACAGCCAATAGAATGTGAGCTCAATCCTATTGGCTGATTGGACTGCCCGGTTGGGTGAAGACGTCTCAAGGTAGGGTGATCTTCAAGGGGTTAGTGTTAGGTTTTATTAATAAGAACGTGATGTCCACAGCACCTGAATGTAGTAAACTTTCCTTTATTCAGACATATTAAAACAGCAACGTTTCGTTAACAGCAACGTATTATTAAGGGGGTATTGGGTGGGTTTTAGAGTAGGGTTGGGTGTGTGGGTGGTGGGTTTTAATGTTGGGGGGGGTATTGTATTTTTTTTTACAGGTAAAAGAGCTGATTACTTTGGGGCAATGCCCCGCAAAAGGCCATTTTAAGGGCTATTTGTAATTTAGTATAGGGTAGGGCTTTTTTTTATTTTGGTTTTTTTTTTTAATTTTATTAGGGGGATTAGATTAGGTGTAATTAGTTTAAAAAACTTGTAATTATTTTATTATTTTCTGTAATTTAGTGGGTTTTTTTCGTACTTTAGTTTATTTAATTTAATTGTAGTTAATTGTAGTTAATTTAGGAAATTATTTTAATGAGAGTGTAGTGTTCGGTGTAATTGTAATTTAGGTTAGGTTTTATTTTACAGGTAAATTTGTCTTTAATTTAACTAGGTAGTTATTAAATAGTTAATAACTATTTAATAACTATTCAACCTAGTTAAAATAAATACAAACTTGCCTGTAAAATAAAAAATAAACCCTAAGCTAGCTACAATGTAACTATTAGTTATATTGTAGCTATCTTAGGGTTTATTTTATAGGTTAGTATTTAGTTTTAAATAGGAATAATTTATTTAATTGTAGTTATTTTATTTAGATGTATTTCAATTATATTTAAGTTAGGGGGTGTTAGGGTTAGGGTTAGACTTAGGTTTAGGGGTTAATAACTTTATTATAGTGGCGGCGACATTGGCTGCGGCAGATTAGGGGTTAATAAATTTAATATAGTTGCGGCGATGTTGGGGGGCAGATTAGGGGTTAATAAATATAATGTAGGTGTCGGCGATGTTGGGGGCATCAGATTAGGGGTTCATAGGTATAATGTAGGTGGCAGCGGTGTCCGGAGCGGCAGATTAGGGGTTACTAATATAATGCAGGTGTCGGCGATGTTGGGATCAGCAGATTAGGGGTTACTAATATAATGCATAATATATTAGGGGTGTTTAGACTCGGGGTTCATGTTAGGGTGTTAGGTGTAGACATAAAATGTGTTTCCACATAGGAATCAATGGGGCTGTGTTAGGAGCTGAACGCTGCTTTTTTGCAGGTGTTAGGTTTTTTTTCAGCCGGATCTGCCCCATTGATTCCTATGGGGAAATCGTGCACAAGCACGTTTAGCCATCTCACCGCTACCGTAAGCAGCGCTGGTATTGAGGTGAGATGTGGAGCTAAATTTTGCTCTCCGCTCACTTTTTAGAGGTTAACGCTGGGTTGGTAAAAACCTGTAATACCAGCGTTGTTTGTAGGTGAGCGGTGAGCATAAACTAAGCGTTAGCACCGCACAGCTTTACCGACAAAACTCGTAATCTAGCCGCATATTATTAACATGAGAAATATGAATTCTTTTCTATGACTTTGTGTGACTTGGTATTACAGTTTTGTTTATTGTGTTCATACAACATCACATATTAGTAAAGCCAGTGTCAGCATCACACAATAACCTCAGCATTGTCAGTTAAGGCTTCATTTGATCATGATTAAGAGAGTCATTGCACCTATTATGGAGACTGAGAGACTAAATGAATCCTGACTTTGCAAATTATTTTCCATCTCATCTTCCTTTTCTTTTAATAACACAATAGCTGCAGAATGACCTTCTTAAAAATAATAATAATAATAAAAAAATATATATATATATATACATACATACACGCACACATACACAAATACACACACACACTCACATATACACACACACATACACACATATACACACATATACACACATATACACACACATAAACACACAGATATACACACACATACACACACACACACATAAACACACATTTACACTCACATATACACACACACATACACACATATACACACACATATACACACACATAAACACACACACATAAACACACATTTACACTCACATATACACACACACATACACACATATACACACATATACACACATATAAACACACACTTACACTCACATATACACACACACATATACACACACATAAACACACACACTCACATATATACAGACACACATATACACACATTTACACTCACATATACACACACACATACACACATATACACACATATACACACACTTACACTCACATATACACACACATAAACACACACACATACACACATAAACACACATATACACACACATAAACACACACACATACTCACATAAACACACATTTACACTCACATATACACACACACACATTCACACATACACACACATATACACATATACACACACATAAACACACACTTACACTCACATATACACACACACACATATACACACACACACTCACATATGCACATACACACATATACACACACATATACACACACATAAACACACACACATACACACATAAACACACATATACACAGACATAATGTACATACACACATAAGCACACACACATACACACACATTTACACTCACATATACACACACACATACACACATATACACACATATACACACACATATACACATATACACACACATAAACACACACTTACAGTGGGGCAAAAAAGTATTTAGTCAGCTACCAATTGTGCAAGTTCTCCCACTTAAGAAGATGAGAGAGGCCTGTAATTTTCATCATAGGTATACCTCAACTATGAGAGACAAAATGTGGAAACAAATCCAGACAATCACATTGTCTGATTTGGAAATAATTTATTTGCAAATTATGGTGGAAAATAAGTATTTGGTCAATATCAAAAGTTCATCTCAATACTTTGTTATATATCCTTTGTTGGCAATGACAGAGGTCAAACATTTTCTGTAAGTCTTCACAAGGTTGTCACACACTGTTGCTGGTATGTTGGCCCATTCCTGCATGCAGATCTCCTCTAGAGCAGTGATGTTTTGGGGCTGTCGCTGGGCAACACGGACTTTCAACTCCCTCCAAAGGTTTTCTATGGGGTTGAGATCTGGAGACTGGCTAGGCAACTCCAGGACCTTGAAATGCTTCTTACGAAGCCACTCCTTCATTGCCCAGGCGGTGTGTTTGAGATCATTGTCATGCTGAAAGACCCAGCCACGTTTCATCTTTAATGCCCTTGCTGATGGAAGGAGGTTTGCACTCAAAATCTCACGATACATGGCCCCATTCATTCTTTCATGTACACGGATCAGTCCCTTTGCAGAGAAACAACCCCACTTAGCAGTGAACTTGGCAGTGAACAAGCCTGTAGCCACACTTGAAATATGTCTGCAGTCTGTCAAGCTGTAGCCTTTACCTTTGATTAATGGAGCTTTATCTCTATTTTTTGTTTTTATATGTACCCAAATAAAGACTCTGTTTTTTACTTATTGGCCGTTTTTCATTTGCATTAATTTTTGGAAGCCTTTCCCAAAAAACAACTGTGTGCTCTGAGGACTCCTTTCCTGTTAGCCCGGACCTACTTTTGGATTTTCACTTAGCTGCAGAGTGCGCCGGAAGCGGAGGCATGTGGATCAGGGCACCAGGAAACATGACCGGACTGAGGACAAGTGCCTATGCTGAAGCAAACGCAACCTGACAGCACGGATCCCTGGAGGTGGTAAGCGCCAACCTACTTCTTTTACTTGCATGATGTTGCCACCCCCATGCTTCACAGTAGGTATGGTGTTCTTTGGTTGCAACTCAGCATTCTCTCTCCTCCAAACACGACAAGTTGTGTTTCTACCAAACAGTTCTACTTTGGTTTTATCTGACCATATGACATTCTCCCAATCTGCTTCTGGATCATCCAAATGCTCTCTAGCATACTTCAGATGGGCCCGGACATGTACTGGCTTAAGCAGGCGGACACGTCTGGCACTGCAGGATCTGAGTCCCTGGCGGCGTAGTGTGTTACTGAAGGTAGCCTTTGTTACGTTGGTCTCAGCTCTCTGCAGGTCATTCACTAGGTCCCCCACTGTGGTTCTGGGATGTTTGCTCACCGTTCTTGTGATCATTTTGACCCCATGGGGTGAGATCTTGCGTGGAGCCCCAGATCGAGGGAGATTATCAGTGGTCTTGTATGTCTTCCGGATGGGTGGAGACAGCAAACACCTGTATGCTGACTCTGAGCTCTGATGTCGAAAGAGCCGGGAAACCTACCCAAGACGCCTGGATCCCTTTGCTGCACGCCGTGAGTGGCAGTTCGGGCAGCGGGCCGACGCGGTCCAACAACAGGCAAGGAAGTCTCCATTTTTGCTGCTGGGCTCAGAGCAGAGCCACATATCTTCGGCACTGAAAATACATCCGACCTCAGCTGAGTAAGGCGGACCGGAAACAGGTCGCGTCGCTGGCTAAGGACGAGGTGCGGGTACAGAAGGCTACGGCGGTCTGTTGAAATATCCCATTTGTCGGAACATGGGAATATTGCTCCCTAATGGTATGATGAGGTGCTGAGCGCCTTCCTTGGGTCGCGGTGTAGCAAATTAGCTGGCCTGGTCTCAGTTCGCTACACATCGGAGCTCCGGAGCAGCTGCAACATTGCCAGAGGATTTTGCTTAGGAGGCTAAGGTGGTGAAAACAAAAGAGAAATCCTGAGCACAGGAATGTGGCCACCTAAAGGTCTCATAAAGTGGTGATCGCCTTCTCGGAAGCGCGGTGTATCATATTTGCTGGCCTGGTCCCAGATTACTGTACACCGGAGTTCCGGAGCATCTACCATACAGCTAGAGGATTACATATGCAAAAGTAAGAGGTTGCTGGTGCTGCCCACACACACGGAGCTGGTGAGTAATCTAAGCTGTGATTATTGTCTTTGGGCAGTACGAAAGCAAGTGAATGGATAAAACTGTGTGACATTTTTTTCTGCTTCAAAATACATGCTGTTTGCAGATTACCAAACAAAAAAGAATTTGAGCAATACATGAGGATTGCAATAGCCTAATTAGCATTTGAAGATTTTATCTTTGATTAGAGGTGCTGTGGGTTACAAGGGTCGTAGACTGCCATTTTTCTATCTTAAAGGCTTTTGGGACCGTCCCTACTGAAGTTCCTCCAAATTTTCTGCAAAAAGGCAAAAGACATTTCGGCTCTAACTGGTATTATTGAAGTTAAAGTTTAGGAAACAGCTCTGATCGGATTACAATTATTGCCCTGCTGTGTTAAACAAAGTTCCTCTCTAAGGGATTGGAAAAGTAAAACAAGTAATTGGTGGCTCCCTTTTCTTTTCCTTCTTGAGTAAAAGGATAATGATGGACTATGTATGTCTAAGCACCCCATATGGAGAAACAGGTTTGATGAACGTCTAAGTAAAGAAGTAATCTGTTGACTACTGTTGGGGGTCAAGAATAAGGAGTTTTTCTATTCTCTTAGTAAGGAAAGGGTGGAACTGCTTGGACTACTCTGATGCTATTACATCTTTTTATCATGCTATACTGATTTTTGGGGAAAAACCAAAAATAAGTACCTTAACAAAATATAAAGTAGAAATTGAGATGTATGTATTCTAATGTGCTATATATACTGGTGTTGCTACTACTGGGAATAAGATCAAAGAACAAGAGTGATAACTTAGTCAAAAGTGTTTAATATTAGGATAATGTTCTTTAAATGATAGTGCTAAATATTGTTAGGTAAAATCAGCAGCCATATAAAGTGGCAACTGGGATAGCGGTGAAATAACTTGAAATTGATACCCTAGAAGGGGCTCCTGAGAACAACCTGATCTATATAGCTGGGCGATCTCTGGACCTTTGTGGCCTTACTTCTCTCCTATTTCCACTTTTTGGGTGAGTTCCTTGCTTGGGTTCTATTCCCTTTTTTTTTTTTTTTTTTTTTCACGAGTTTGCACAAGCCACACGGTT
Organism: Bombina bombina; assembly: GCF_027579735.1. Taxonomy (NCBI): domain Eukaryota; kingdom Metazoa; phylum Chordata; class Amphibia; order Anura; family Bombinatoridae; genus Bombina; species Bombina bombina. The sequence continues at coordinate 8,461,900 of NC_069502.1, read as the reverse complement.
GGGTTTATGAGTTTTGTGATTCACTCACACTTTTCAAATAGTAATTCACTTTCTTTATAGAAATTCTTTAGGTGCGAGTGGTCTGTCTTTGACCCGCACGATATAGAACATACGGGTTTGACACTTCTTGATTTCCTTTTCTACGCACGGATTTTCTCGAGTCAAATTTTTTTAATTCTTTTTTTTCACATTTGATTTAGATATTCTACACTATTAATTTACACGGGCGTATTTCACAAATTATTACACGGAACAGGTTGAGCTCTGTTCCACATGGAAAAATTTGCCCTTCACTCTAAGAACAATTCGCCTATAATGGCGCCTAAACACAAGGAGAGAAAGGCTAAACAGGTTGACACTAGCATAGAAGCCACAAACGACCCTGCATTAACCCCTATAGATAATACGAAGTTACTCCAACAGATTGCTGAATTATTCATGCCTCAGTTTGAATTAATCAAACAGGACATTGCAAGTCTCTCAGGAGAGGTCAAGCAATTTGCTACGAGAATGGCAGAGGTTGAAACTAGGGTTTCAGATATTGAGGACCGTATTACGGTACAAGAACAGTCCAGTGCATCACAGAATAAACAGATCAATTTATTGCATTCCAGACTGGAGGAGTTAGAGGACAGGGCCCGCCGTAACAATCTGAGAATAGTGGGCCTACCTGAAACACTAGAATATCAGGACCTGCTGTCCTTTGCCTCCTCTAAGCTGCCGCAAACACTAGGGCTTAAGGCAGAAGATCTTCCAGTGCGGATAGAGAGGGCGCATAGAGTCGGCCCAATTAGGAATAATCAGGAAGGTACTGCTAGACCAAGACCGGTACTTATAAAATGCTTGGATTTCCAGGATAAAATAAATATCCTTAGGCATTACCGTAAAAATAATGGTTTAATGATTGCTCAACATAAAATATTAATATTCCAAGACTTCTCTGCGGAGACCCTTGCTAAAAGGAGGGAGATGTCTCCATTTTGCTCAAGGTTGATTAAGGCTAATTTTAATGCAAGATTAATATATCCTGCCAAAATTATTTTTGAAAAAGAAGGTTCTTCAATAACATTAAACAATCAAACAGAGGCTCAGGAATTTTGTACTAGATATTTGTAAAATGTACAAATTTCATAGTGAATCTTTAAGTAAGAAAGAAATGTTTGGTCTATATTGCTGTGATGTTAGGATTATATTTGAGAATCAGCCGACCCCAGGGAAGGGGGGGAGAGATAGTGTTTTTTTTTGGATATATGTCTACACTGGTTTTAAGCGTTTTTCCTGACAGGTTTTTGTTTTTAATGGATCAGAAAGGTTATAGTGTGATGGTTTTTCTTATTTTTTTACGATATAAATGGTGGATAAACTCAGAGTAATCTCGTGGAATGTCGGAGGTATAACTTCCCCAATCAAAAGGAAACATTATTAAGGAATTGGGTAAATATAGACCCGATATTGCGTTTATCCAAGAGACCCACCTAAAATCCCATGAATTACTTAAGTTGAAAACTAAATGGGTGGGGGAGGTATCCGCAACAATGTATGAGAAAAGGAAAAGAAGTGTGGCCATACTGTTCAATAAACAACTTCCTTACCAGATTGTATCCCAGGTATTAGACACAGAAGGAAGATTTCAGATTCTGGAGATTATGATCAACAAATGCTATTTTGTTTTGTGCAATGTATATGGTCCAAACTCCTTGGATAAAGGATTCTGGGAGAAGCTGAGTTTGCAATTATTCCCTTATCTAGGGAAGAATATTATATTGGCTGGAGATCTTAATATGACATTCTCCCCCAGTTTAGATAGGTCAAACCACACGCAAAGGTCTAGACATAATAGGGAAGCAAAGGTTTTACAGAACTTTAGTTATAAACTTGCTCTTAAAGATGTATGGAGACTGCAACACCCTGACAGTAAAGAGTATACCTGTGAGTCGAAGTCATTCAAATCTTTCTCGCGAATAGACTGTTTTTTAATATCTAACAACATGTTTGGTTTAGAGATTAAAACAGATATAGGTGAGATTGTCATTTCCGATCATGCAATTATCATATTGGAAATTAATGCACTGCGCTCACCAGGTGCATATAATTCACGTTTTTTTTTCCCTCAATATTTAGCCAATAACTCCAAATTTAAAAACTGGTTACAAGCCAGCTGGAAGGAATTTTATCAAATTAATGCTACATACAGTGATAAACCAGAAATTATATGGGAAACAGCTAAAGCGGTTTTGAGGGGTAAGATCAAAGCGTACCTATGTACATGGAAAAAGAAAAAAAAGAATAGGGAAGAACAATTAGCAAATCAGGTTAAAAATGCCTATAAGAAATATTTAAATTTTCCAAACCAGATTTCCTGGGCTAATTATAAGGCTGCTCGAGTAGAGAGAGATATGTTTTTGAAACAAGGATTAGCTTTAGAAATACAAAAGCAAAAAGCTAGATTTAGAGGTCATTACGGTAATTCTGCAAAATATTTGGCAAAACTATCTAAAGGCTGGTCACAGAAGAATTTTATAGCTACAATTAAGATTGGAGACAGAAGAATTACCAATATCTCTGAGATAAGAAGCGAATTTGTTAAATATTTTCAGCAGGTCTACTCGGAAGGAGTAGTTAATCTAGAGAATAAAAAAGAATTTTGGAAAGGCATAAAGCTACCTAAAATAGATTCCCAGGATTTAACCCCGTTGAATGAACCTATTTCAGTACGCGAGATCTCAGACGCAATTAAACAGGCCAAGTCCAATAAGACGCCAGGTCCAGATGCGCTCCCATCTGAGTTTTATAAACTCTTACACGATCAAATTTTGCCTACATTAGCGCTCCTCTTCAATGAGTATTATATCAAAAAACAACTGAGATCGAGGTTCTTCTCAGCGTCGAATGTGGCGCTGATCTTAAAAAAAGATAAAAACCCAGAAATAATGTCCTCTTATCGGCCTATATCTTTATTAAACCAAGATTATAAACTTTTAACGGCCATTATCTCAAATAGGCTTAAAAATATCCTGGATCCATTAATACATCCGGACCAGGCAGGTTTCATGGTGGGAAGAAACTCAGTGAAAAACCTTCGAAAAGCGATGCTTGTTATTGATTATTTTTGGAATAGATCAACTAAAAAAAAGATGCACCACAATATCGATTTAGCCTTGCTCACAGTAGACGCTGAGAAGGCGTTTGACTGTATAGTGTGGGACCATTTGTTTAATGCGCTTAAAAGTTTTGGCCTTATAGGGAATTTCTTGGATTTTATAGGCTTGTTATATCAGACTCCAACATCTGCTATTATCATAAATGGGGAGATATCTGAGAGCTTTACCCTCCAACGAGGTACACGCCAGGGCTGCCCCCTCTCTCCTCTATTGTTTAATTTATCTTTAGAGCCACTGGCAATATTATTACGTAAAGAATTAACAGGAATCAAGGTAGGAGATAAGAATTTTGTGACATCACTATTTGCAGATGACATCCTGCTTTATCTAAGTAATACTAAACAAGCCATACCCCAATTATTAAAGATCATTGAAAAATTTAGTTCAATTTCAGGGTATAAAATTAATTGGGGGAAATCGGAATTGCTCTGGATCTATAAACCTGAGAATCACATCTTACACCCTTTTAAAGAGGTACAAGAAATTAAGTATCTAGGTATCATATTAAGTAACAATCCTTCATTATGGTATGACCTAAACTTCCGGAAATGTATAGATTTGTTTGAACATAAATTATTAACTTGGCACAATTTACCCATTTCTCTCTCTGCCCGTGTAATGCTAATTAAAACAATTCTATTCCCGAAATTACTGTACCTACTGCAGAATCTTCCTCTTTTAATCAAGAAAAAGGATTTAAAATTTGTACAAAAGTTATTCACTAGATTTATATGGCATGGGAAGAAAGCCAGGATATCATTGTTCAAATTATCCTTCTTAAAAGAACATGGTGGCTTGGCGCTGCCCAATCTTCAGTTTTATAATTATGTTGCACTTACCAAATTCGTACTAGATTGGATAACAGAAAAAGAATATGTTTCCTTTTTGGAATTAGAATCACAGATAGTAGCACCATTCTCACTTAAAGCATTGATACATATCCCAGCTGCGTGTTTACCAGCCAATGTGTCACATTTGTATACTTTTAAATTTATAATTTTGGCTTGGCAGAAACTTTGTTCTGAAATGCATATCAATTTTCGCAGATCCAAATTCCTTCCTTTAGTAGGTAATCCGGCCTTTCCTCCGGGGATTACTTATAAAGTCTTTTCTACGTGGGCCAGGAATGGCCTTCAAAATGTAAAAGACATCTGCGTAAATGAGTCGTTAATAATTAAGACTTTTGTAGACTTAAGAACTAGTTTCAATATAGCAAAAACTTCTTTCTTTGCGTATCTTCAGGTACAGCACTGGATCACAAGTTTACGTGCAGAAGATGACTCTAACCCCCTATTGGGGGACCTAGAAGATGTGATTAGACTATATCATGCTGGGAAAGTTTCTATCTCAATCCCCTACAATATGCTTATTAAACATCATGGACTGATACACATAGAGGAGTTAGAGAGGAAATGGGATAAATCCTTAAAAATTACTAAAGAACATATTCTTCAAAGTTTCAAATTAGTTGATCAAACACAAGTCTTTATTGATTGGAGAGAATCTCATTTTAAGTTAGTTAATCTATTATATATCACACCATATAAAATGTCAAAATGGTATAAAAAGGAAGTTACTTGCCCTAAATGTAATGCCAGGGAAGCAGATGAAATGCACTGCTTCTGGAGTTGCCCCAAAGCAAGGCAGTTTTGGAGCAAAGTCTGTTATTGGCTGAATAAAATAGAGGCGTGTAATTTTACGCTAGAGCCGAAATATATTTTTTTCATGTTAAAGTATGAGGAATCTTGTCTGAATTTCAGACTTATAAATACAACAATCTTAGTGGGACGTAATGTCATTCTCCGGAATTGGAAGTCCTCCCGGGAACCTAAATTCAAGGAGTTTATAAACAAAATGCACAACCAGATCACGATGGAACAATTTAATTTAAGAGACTTTAGTGATAAGTCAATTCAAAGATTTTTTGTTAAATGGGAGAACGTAATTATTTCTCTACCCCTAGACGCACAACTACAGTTAATTGCCCCATTAAGGGATTCTAACTGGTTTATCCAGCATTTGGAACTTGGATTACTCCCAACTAGTTGGAAAGTATAAACTCTGTAGCTGTGGTCTCTTGCTTTTTTTTTTTTTTTTTCCCCTCCCCCAGACCCCCCTGATATCCTGGGTTCTGGCTGATTGCTCACTCTAGGAGGTCTTAGGGTATGGCAAGACTGTTCTTGTCTTGTTTCTTTTTATGTTTTTTTTTTTGTTCGTATTTTTTTTTTTTTTTTTTCTCTAATGAGGACTTTGTACTTATAAATGCTGATTGTCCTTCCTGCCTAATGGCTCTTTTGAAGACATTATGTTGACCGCTAAGATGTAGATGCTGAATTAATTTTTTTTCCCCTCAATTATTGTATAATTATTGTGATAACAACTGATTTTCCTTTTTTTTCTTCTTTCTGTACCCTCGAATGATATTTCAATAAAATATTTAAAAAAAAAAAAAAAAAAAAAAAAAAGCATACTTCAGATGGGCCCGGACATGTACTGGCTTAAGCAGGGGGACACGTCTGGCACTGCAGGATCTGAGTCCCTGGCGGCGTAGTGTGTTACTGAAGGTAGCCTTTGTTACGTTGGTCTCAGCTCTCTGCAGGTCATTCACTAGGTCCCCCACTGTGGTTCTGGGATGTTTGCTCACCGTTCTTGTGATCATTTTGACCCCATGGGGTGAGATCTTGCGTGGAGCCCCAGATCGAGGGAGATTATCAGTGGTCTTGTATGTCTTCCATTTTCTAATTATTGCTCCCACAGTTGATTTCTTCATACCAAGCTGCTTGCCTATTGCAGATTCAGTCTTCCCAGCTTGGTGCAAGTCTACAATTTTGTTTCTGGTGTCCTTCGACAGCTCTTTGGTCTTCACCATAGTGGAGTTTGGAGTGTGACTGTTTGAGGTTGTGGACAGGTGTCTTTTATACTGATAACAAGTTCAAACAGGTGCCATTAATACAGGTAATGAGTGGAGGACAGAGGAGCCTCTTAAAGAAGAAGATACAGGTCTGTGAGAGCCAGAAATCTTGCTTGTTTGTAGGTGACCAAATACTTATTTTCCACCATAATATGCAAATGAATTCTTTCCAAATCAGACAATGTGATTGTCTGGATTTGTTTCCACATTTTGTCTCATAGTTGAGGTATACCTATGATGAAAATTACAGGCCTCTCTCATCTTCTTAAGTGGGAGAACTTGCACAATTGGTGGCTGACTAAATACTTTTTTGCCCCACTGTACACTCACATATACACACACACATATACACACACATAAACACACACACTCACATATACACATACACACATATACACACACATAAACACACATATACACACATATACACACACATAAACACACACACACATACATACACACATACACACACATTTACACTCACATATACACACACACATACACACATATACACACATATACACACACATATACACATATACACACATAAACACACACTTACACTCACATACACACACACACATATACACACACATAAACACACACACTCACATATACACATACACACATATACACACACATATACACACACATACGCACATAAACACACATATACACACACATAATGTACATACACACATAAGCACACACACATTAGCTATATAGCTGAAATTAAGGCCAAAAGTCCATTCTAATATAGGTTCAACCCAATAGAGAATTACAGTATATGTTTTAGATGTAGGATTCATTATTTTATATTAAGTTCACCCTTGACCACTGAATAGATTGTAAGGGTAAATTGTAGTTAAAACAAATTAACATCTTGTTTGCTGCAATGCCATTTCTAGAGGCAAACTCTATGCACCATTTGACTTATTTGGAGGAACTAATCTGGGATTGACTTTGCAGACAACAAGACTAGCCACAGTCATAATGTTAGTATAAAATCCATTGTTTTCCATCTGTTATTAGTTAAAGCCAATCTGTGACAGATAGGTAGCAAGGTTAGCCTTGAGCAGTTAGCGGGGTGCATTTACAGCTCTGAAAATTAGAAATTGCTTTTCAGAGCTAAATTACATGACAAGGGGGGCAAAATAAATAATTAGATCCCATATTACAAAGTGGTTTAATTACACATAACTAAACTAAACAATCTTAGAAAACTCTCAAGTTTCTCTTAAACATTTTTACCTTCCATGGCTGAAAGCTCTTGTCAGTAGACGGCTGTTTTAGCACAAATCTTTCGCTTATATACATATCGTGTAAAGCATAGGCCACAGCATACACTGCAACATACACATTGAAGGTGAATCGGAAATTTTCGATATTGTAAATAAAATGATTTCTTACTTCTAGGGAATCTGCACAAATCAAATGAAAATCTGTTGCCTCTGAAAAGTTTTTAGGCAAACAATCAAAATAGTCATCAAAGATGTCCTTTAAAAGCTGGTTATCTGGATAGTCAGAAGTATTAACGGTGACCATAAAATATTTCAGTCCTGGAATCTCTCCTTTTTGTACACTAACCAACAAAGAACCATTCAATGAAGCAATGTTATCACTGTCTGTAATAATCTGAAATGTTGCAGGTGCAATGTATATTTTATTAATCAAATCAGTAATATGTTCCATAATGCTGGAGAAACTGGCTGCATTACTGTATAAAATAACCACATTACAACTAGATTTAGATATAATATTTTTCAGATAGTAGTTCTGTTTGGAATATATTTCTTGTGAGATAGTGAGTACAAACTCAATGCAAATATTACCTCCTTGCATTGCATCCTGCAGATGTCGACTTCCTCTTTGGCTATTTTCATCATCGGAGACCAATATCCCAACCCAACTCCATCCAAAATGATTTAATAAATTAATAATGACTATATTCTGCATATATTCCGTAGGAACAGTCTGGTAAAAGGAAGGAAATTGAATTCTGTCTGTAAAAATTGGATCTGTGGCCCCATAGCTTATCTGTAGAGGGAAATGAAAATAAGAACATGTTATTGGTTAAGGTTATTAATTATGTAAATAAAAGAACTCCAGTCCAATCAATCTGAATTGGATACAAAAAACATTGTATGGTTGATCAGATGTCTTTATCAGTTTTAAATCAATAATAATAAGAAAAGCCACAGATTAAGGGGTTGTAAATTCAATAGTTACAGTGTAATCACATAATAGATACCAATAAATAAAAAAAACAAACGTGTTAGAAGTGCACAAAAGGATATATAATCAAAAGTCCAAGAATTCTTACAGGTCACAAGGAACCTCAAAAGAGAAGAGAAAATATTTGCAAAGGTGAAGTCATGTAAGGAATAGGAACAGATATCCAATAGGACCGCACTCACATGTACCAGAGCTATGACTAAGCTCTTAGTTTAATAGCCCAATAAAATCCTCCATGAAGTAAAACAGACATTTAACATCTTGATCGATGTAAACGAACAGAGATTTAGTCAAGAACTACCGACTACCACCAGGACGCTGAACAGAAATGGAAACTAAAGTGAGGGGATACAATGTATTTTTAGACATCCCACCCTCCTAGTGACGTGTAGTCCCAAATGATCAGACGTAATTTGGAGTTGATAGGCAATTTGGGACTACACGTCACTATGAACCAATAGGAAAAGCTTTCATTCAATTGGCTGATTTAAAATTAGATTTGAAAATCAGCCAATAGAAATGCAAGGCACCCCTATATAAGGAGGAACCTTGCATTCAATTTTTGGACAGCATAGAGACATCAGACGGAAGAACAGAAGAAAAGAAGACAGATGGAAGAGAGGACACCCCCAGAGGAGCAATGCCATGGAAGAAGAGAGAAGAGGAGCAACACTGGAGCTGCCCACCTAATGAGCTGGATTCAAGTTTGGTGAGTACCAATTTTGGAGTTTAGCGATAGGGTTTTTTTGGGGAGGGGAGATTATTTTTATGATAGGGTTTTTTTTTTTAACTGAAAAAAGAGCTATAAGGATTTTTGCCTTTTTCAGAGCATACTTTTTTTGCCAGTTTTTTTTAAGGGTAGTTTCTTTTTTCTTACTACCAAAGGAGCTGGGATAACTTATACCCTTTTCGGGGCGTACTTTTTTTGCAAGTTATTTTTTTTTAGCACAGGATTATTTTTAGCATAGGATTATTTTTAGCATATTTTAGCATATGATTATTTTTAGCATTTGATTATTTTTTAGCATATGATTATTTTTAGCATATGGTTATTTTTAGCATATGATTATTTTTTAGCATATGATTATTTTTAGCATATGGTTATTTTTAGCATATGATTATTTTTAGCATATGGTTATTTTTAGCATATGATTATTTTTTAGCATATGATTATTTTTAGCATATGATTATTTTTAGCATATGGTTATTTTTTAGCATATGATTATTTTTAGCATATGGTTATTTTTAGCATATGATTATTTTTTAGCATATGATTATTTTTAGCATATGATTATTTTTAGCATATGATTATTTTTAGCATATGAATATATTTTAGCATATGATTATTTTTAGCATATGGTTATTTTTTAGCATATGATTATTTTTAGCATATGGTTATTTTTAGCATATGATTATTTTTAGCATATGGTTATTTTTAGCATATGATTATTTATAGCATATTTTAGCATATGATTATTTTTAGCATATTTTAGCATATGATTATTTTTAGTATATTTTAGCATATGATTATTTTTAGCATATTTTAGCATATGATTATTTTTAGCATATGAATATTTTTAGCATATGATTATTTTTAGCATATGAATATTTTTAGCATATGATTATTTTTAGCATATGAATATTTTTAGCATATCATTATTTTTTAGCATATGATTATTTTTAGCATATGATTATTTTTAGCATATTTTAGCATATGATTATTTTTAGCATATTTTAACATATGATTATTTTTAGCATATTTTAGCATATGATTATTTTTAGCATATGATTATTTTTAACATATGAATATTTTTAGCATATGATTATTTTTAGCATATGAATATTTTTAGCATATGATTATTTTTAGCATATGAATATTTTTTAGCATATGATTATTTTTAGCATATGATTATTTTTAGCATATGAATATTTTTAGCATATGATTATTTTTAGCATAGGATTATTTTTAGCATAGGATTATTTTTAGCATTTGATTATTTTAACATATTTTAGCATATGATTATTTTTAGCATATGATTATTTTTAGCATATGAATATTTTTAGCATAGGATTATTTTTAGCATAGGATTATTTTTAGCATATGATTATTTCTAGCATATGATTATTTTTAGCATATGATTATTTTTAGCATAGGATTATTTTTAGCATATGAATATTTTTATCATAGGATTATTTTTAGCATATGATTATTTTTAGCATTGGATTATTTTTAGCATATGATTATTTTTAGCATATTTTAGCATGATTATTTTTAGCATAGGATTATTTTTAGCATATGATTATTTTTAGCATATGATTATTTTTAGCATAGGATTATTTTTAGTATATGATTATTTTTAGCATAGGATTATTTTTAGCATATGATTATTTTTAGCATATGATTATTTTTAGCATAAGATTACTTTTAGCATGATTATTTTTAGCATAGGATTATTTTTAGCATATGAATATTTTTAGCATAGGATTATTTTTAGCATATGATTATTTTTAGCATAGGATTATTTTTAGCATATGATTATTTTTAGCATATGATTATTTTTAGCATAGGATTATTTTTAGCATATGATTATTTTTAGCATATGATTATTTTTAGCATAGGATTATTTTTAGCATAGGATTATTTTTAGCATATGAATATTTTTTAGCATAGGATTATTTTTAGCATATGATTATTTTTAGCATTGGATTATTTTTAGCATATGATTATTTTTAGCATATGATTAATTTTAGCATATGATTATTTTTAGCATATTTTAGCATAGGATTATTTTTAGCATATGATTATTTTTAGCATAGGATTATTTTTAGCATCCAATAGAGCTATGATTACTTTAGAGCACTGCCTGACAAATGCCCTTCTCAAATTTAATAGACTAGTTTATTTAGGGGGGTTGGGGGGTTAGATAAGTTTTTTTATGCAAAAGAGCTATTATAACTTCAACTAGGGCACTGCGTTACAAAAGTCCTTTTTAGTGCAACTTTTAGATAAGGTTTTAGTGTAAGTTTAGGGTTTTCTAGGGGTGAATTTTTGTTAAGGGGACTTTAGTTTTAGGATAGGTCTTACAAGTTGTTTTTTATTTTTGGTAATGTTTTTTTTTATTTTTGTGTAATCCTAGTGTTTTTTTATTCTTTTTAATGATAGTGTTTATTTTTTTAACTTAGGGGGTCTTAGGTTAGCATTTAGGAGGTATTTTGCAATGGGGGATGATGGCGGTAAGGGGTAAATCGGTTGGGGGTAGTTTGCAATGGAGGCTGTGGAGGTTTAGGGGTTAACAGTGTAGCAGGGAAATTTGCGGTGGGCTATTTGGGGTTTAGGGGTTTATAGTGTAGCTTTGTAATTTGTGTTTTGCTTTGTGGCGGTTTAGGGGTCACTAATGTAGGGGGGGTTAATTTGCAGTGGCCTATGTGGGGGTGCAGGGAGCAACTTATTTTTCTCAGCCCAAACTTTAAATGCAAGCTTTGAGTTCACGTAAAAAGTTTGCGCTTAAAATTAAATTGCGTTTGAGTGATCACAACTTGCAATACAAGTGCACATTGACACTCAACGCTGCCCATAGAAAATACGAGGAGCATAATTAGCACGTGTTCGCTCAAACGACTTTGCAACTTGTTATATGGAATGGAGCACAAAAAATACTGCAATATTGTGATTGTGCTCCACCCGTAATTTATTTGCAGAAATGGAAGGCAGCAAAGAAGTGGAGTTCAATTATTTATTGAGCACAGCAAACATGCAACGTTTCGGGAGTCAACGTCCCTTAATCATGCAATAAAAAATACTGATAAAACATATCCTTACATACCCTACCACCACAAGAGGGCAGTAGTGGGTATTTACAAAGTTAACCACTTCATGGGCGCGATCCGATATAGGTCGCAGTTTGCGGCGCAAGTGAGGGAACCCGCGTCGCCCGCAGTTTCAGCTCGCAACTCGAGCCATCCAATATGCGGCGCCGTCACTTGGCTGATCGGAACAGCCAATAGAATGCGAGCTCAATCTGATTGGCTGATTGGATCAGCCAATCGGATTGAACTTGAATCTGATTGGCTGAATCAATCAGCCAATCAGATTTTTCTAACTTAATTCCGATTGGCTGATAGAATCCTATCAGCCAATCGGAATTCGGCGGACGCCATCTTGGATGACGTCATTTAAAGGTACCTCATTCGTCGTTCAGTCGTCGGCCGGGATGGATGCTCCACGGCGGCGGAGCGAAGAAAGAAGATTGAAGATGCCGCCGGAAGGATGAAGACTTTGCTGCCGCTTGGAGGAAGACGTCGCCGGAGGAAGAATTCTTCTTTGCCGCTTGGAGGAAGACATCGCCGGAGGAAGAATTCTTCTTTGCCGCTTGGAGCAACACATCGCCCGGATCGGATGAGGAGTTCGGCCCGGTGTGGTGAAGACAAGGTAGGGAGATCTTCAGGGGGGTAGTGTTAGGTTTTTTTAAGGGGGGTTTGGGTGGTTTTAGAATAGGGGTATGTGGGTGGTGGGTTGTAATGGGGGGGGTATTGTATATGTTTTTAAATGCAAAAGAGCTGAATTCTTTGGGGCATGCCCCACAAAAGGCCCTTTTAAGGGCTGGTAAGGTAAAGAGCTTTGAAATTTTTTTAATTTAGAATAGGGCAGGGAATTTTTTTTATTTTGGGGGGCTTTATTATTTTATTAGGGGGCTTAGAATAGGTGTAATTAGCATAAAAATCTTGTAATCTTTTTTTTATTTTTTGTAATTTAGTGTTTGGTTTTTTTTGTAATTTAGTTTAGTTAATTTAATTGTATTTTTAGATAGATGTTTGTAGTTTATTTAATTTATTGATAGTGTAGGTGTATTTGTAACTTAGGTTAGGATTTATTTTACAGGTAATTGGGTAATTATTTTAACTAGGTAGATATTAAATAGTTAATAACTATTTAATAGCTATTATACCTAGTTAAAATAATTAACAATTTACCTGTAAAATAAATATTAACCCTAACATAGCTACAATATAATTATTAATTATATTGTAGCTATCTTAGGGTTTATTTTATAGGTAAGTATTTAGATTTAAATAGGAATATTTTAGTTTATAAATGAATTAGATTAATTTAATATAAATTTAGTTAGGGGTGTTAGGGTTAGATAGAGTTAATATAGTTAATATAAATACTATAGTAACTATATTAACTATATTAACCCTAATATAATTAGGGTTAATATAGTTAATATATATAATGTAATACCTATATTAACTATAATATACTTAGGGTTAATATAGATAATATAGCTGGCGGCGGGGTAGGTAGATTAAATTAGGGGTTAATCATTTTAATAGAGATGGCGGCGGTGTAAGGGGCTTACATTAGGGGTTAATAATATTAATATAGCTGGCGGCGGTATAGGGGGATTAGATTAGGGGTTAATAATTTTTATATAGGTGGCGGCGGTGTAAGGGGTTCACATTAGGGGATAGATAAGGTAGATGGCGACGGTTTTAGGGGCTCACAGTAGGGGGTTAGTTTATGTAGATGGCGGCGGGGTCCGGGAGCGGCGGTTTAGGGGTTAATAACTTTATTAGGGATTTCGGGGGGGGGGGGATCGCGGTTGACAGGTAGATAGACATTGCGCATGCGTTAGGTGTTAGGTTTTATTTAGCAGATCGCGGGTGACAGGTAGATAGACATTGCGCATGCGTTAGGTGTTAGGTTTATTTTCTAGCTAGTTTAGGGAGTTACGGGGCTCCAATAGTCAGCGTAAGGCTTCTTACGGCTGCTTTTTGTGGCGAGGTGAAAATGGAGTAAGTTTTCTCCATTTTCGCCACGTAAGTCCTTACGCTGCATATTGGATACCAAACTGCGCTGGTTTGGTATACCTGCCTATAGCCAAAAAAACTACGGGCGACGGCAGAAATATACGGGCGTAACTTCTAGGTTACGCCGTATATAGGATACCAAACCAGCGCAAATATTGGCGTCGCCGGCTTTTGCGGGCGACGATTTTTATCGGATCGACCCCCATATGTTTATTTTAAACCATAAAAATTCAATAGGATACAAAACAGTAGTATAAAACCTTAACACGAGACAGGAGCATATATGAATATTCTTTTTAAATTCAGATTTGCTTTTTCAAGAACAAACTCAAAAACAATTCAAATATTTTAAACCTAAAAAAAGATTATTTAAATTTAAATTTATTAAGTTATATAAACCTGATTTAATAGATATAACCCTAATTTAATTCCCTTACACTGACAGGGCCATTTCTAGAGATTTTGGCTCCCAGGGCAAAATTCCAAAATGTGCCCCCCCCCCCCACACACACACATTCTAAAGTGAAACCTTTCTTTATCTTGTTTTGTCTTATTTTCACACACATCATACCACACCACACACACTGTACACACCACACACACAATACCACACACACACCATACACACTACACAATACCACACACACACACCATACACACTACACAATATCACACACACACACACAGCGTACACACCACACAATACCACACACACACACACACTGTACACACCACACACACACTGAACACACCACACACACACACAATACCACACACACACCATACACACTACACAATACCACACACACACACACACACACACTACACAATATCACACACACCATACACACTACACAATACCACACACACTACACAATATCACACACACACACCATACACAATACACAATACCACACACACTATACACACTACACAATATCACACACACACAGCGCACACACCACACAATACCACACACACCATACCACACACACACAATACCAAATACACACACATACTGTGACCGTACACAACACAGACACACCACACAATGTTCCTTCTAATTAATTTTTGGTATGTCATTCTCTAATTAAATATAAATATCTACAAGTTTTATTTCTATATACTATATCTGGTGCAGCAAAAGTTCAAATATTTTTTTAGCCTTCAGTATATTTTCCCATCAGTTAAACTGATTAGGGGATCAAATGTAGTCAGTGATCCAAAATTTAAATTTTTTCCCAGCTAGATTCATAATTTATAAACTAATCATGGCAAATTAAAATGAGTATAGAATATATGAAGTATTATTGTATTAGCTTTTTGTCTGCTTTCAGCCATCAGATACTGGCAATATACTGTATATAGCAGCTTTGCTAGGCAGTTAACCACACAATTCAGATAGAGCATGTCATTTTAAGTCACTTTTAAATTCATATGTATTATTAAATGTATTTGTTCTCATGCCATCCTTTGTTATAAAGCATATATAAATATCCTAAGCAGCAATGCACTACTGGAAACTAGCCGGTAATTGGATTGGTTGGTACACACATATGCCTTTGGTCATTGGCTCACCAGATGTGTCCAGCTAGTCCCCAGAAGTGCATTACTCCTCTGGAGTTGACTTTAGCTATGTGTTTAAAAACATTTGCAGTTAATTATATGCAAACATCATTGCAAAAATAAAATGCTGTAACAGAGTATTTTTATTTGCAATTTTGTCTTTTTAAAAAGCCAGATCAGAGGAGATAAAATAAATATACTAAAAAGGGGTATGTCTTTGGAATGCAAAACAACACAAAAATGTGTTGTTTTTTTCACAACTTTGTCCTTTTTATTAGAAAGAAAAAGTTTATCAATTTCTATCTAGTTATCTATCATTTATAGTTTCAAACAAATGAATATTAATGACACTAAAATATTCATATAGAAATAAAAGCATAATCAAACAGGAATATATTAGCTGCAGTGCTCTCACCACTAGGGGCCGCCATCCTTACAGCTCTAGAGCTCCTTGTTCTTTACAGAAGGGAAGTTAAATCCACACTTACCGATTCCAGCACCAGCCTCCAACACTCATTTGGAGGGTCTGTTGCAGTGGCGTCACTAGGGGGGTGCAGGGGGTTCGGTCCACACCTGGGTGACACCATTCTGGGGGGGGTGACACCACACACACCATCAAGTTTTTTTACAGTAAGTAATAATATTATATATTATTTGTAATAATCGTTCTGGTAAAAAACTATCTATTCCCAGGCTCCCAGCCATTTCTAAACTATTACTAAGCTATTATAATATTATATTAAAAATATTTAATATTGGGGCGGAGCCGGCCGTCTGGGGAATGGCTGCACTTTAAGTGAGCTCCAAAGTATTGCCTCAGAGATCTGATAAAAAATACAAGGCAAAAGACCTGCTTGCACCATCAAAACAGGGATGCATAACCCTTAAGGCATGAAATCAATTTCGCCAGGTTTTGAGCCCAAAAAACGGCCGAAAATTTTGCACCCGTGACAAGACCAGCCTCCACCAGCTACTTTAGTCCCCGGCTTCACTCAGGCCTACTCCGGAACTACCGGAAAACGCTCCTACAAGTCATCCATGGCTAAATCCTCGGCAGGGGAATGTCATATATATAACACTTTGTTCTAGTACCACTTTATTATAGTTACAACATATCGTTTATTATGAGTACTGTTTCTTCCTCTAAGCTTCCTAACTCCTACTCTTGTCAGCAGAAGAGCTTTTCTCTACTGGAACGTAGGAACTTCTTCTCCATCTCCCGACGGAACTTGGTATTTATACACGGTGACGTCACACGCCACCGCAACCCGATTGCAACTTCAGGCACCGGACTTCAAACCTCAGACCTCTGTTACCGGACAGGACGATTCATCTAGCCTTAACCTAAATCGTCAGGTAGGAGCTTAACAGTACATAAAGTATAACCTTTTATCCTCCAGTCTCCTTATGGCCGATGGCCGCATTACTGTGAATAGGAAACGTAATAACAAGTACTTGTTTTGTTGTAGCTAGCAGGTCTATGGTAATCTTTCATCTCACCCTTTTACCAGATGATACGTAGCGACACTGCTACATTTACTATCCTTGCTGCATCTATGAATAACTTACAGTTATATATAAAGTATATTGAGCACTTATAGAATTCATCTGAGCAATATATTGTTTATTCACACTTGTGTAAGGTAAACTCTCTTCACGTGTTAACACTGGGTCTTAAAACGTTAGATATTTCTGCTGCATTTATTCTGTGTATAACACATGTGGCAGCCATAGATTTATCTAGTAACAGACCTGCAACTAAATGCTTCTTGATCTATGGGGTTCCACATTACTTCCCAGTAATTGGTGTTGTTCCCTATGCATCTACCTGCAACACATCATACTATTGTTAGCCATTCTCAGCAGCTGAGGCTCATTATTACATTCTACATTACAGACATCCAGTTGCTGCCTGACAGATGTCTTCAGACTTCATGGCTTACCTGAAACTATTCTTAGTGATCGTGGTTCCCAATTCTCTAGTAAATTTTGGTCAGAATTCTGCAGGTCTTTTGCTATCCATAAAAGACTCACCACGGCCTACCACCCACAATCCAACGGACAGACTGAAAGATGCAACCAATGGTTGGAACAGTTCCTAAGGACATTCTGTTCCTCCCAACAAGATCAGTGGTCTTCTCAGTTACCATATGCTGAGTTCTGTTATAACAACTCTGTTCATTCATCAACTAAACTTACACCTTTCTTCGTAAATCATGGGTTCCATCCTACTTTCCAGCTTCTACCTGAAAATCTGGGTACATCTTCCACAGTTACGGAACTATGTGACTTCATCTCTTCTAGCTTCCATGCCGTTCATACAACACTAGAGGATGCAAAAGCTGTACAGAAACGTTATTACGATAAAAAGAGAAGACCTTCTCCCCGGTACATGGGGAAATTTTGGTATGGTTATCAACAAAGAACCTCCGCCTTACCACCCCGTCACAAAAACTCTTCCCTCTTTTTATCGGACCATATCCTATAATCCATATAATCAACGATAATGCTCTACAGCTAAAACTGCCAGATGATTTGAAAATCCATCCGACCTTTCACGTCTCTTTGTTGAAACCCTATCGAGCTGTTCGTGATGCTGCTTCTTCTAGTTCTACTCCCCCTGTTTACATAGATCCCAACACGGAGTATGAGGTTCGCTCTATTCTTGATTCAAGACGCTCTTGTGGAACACTCCAATACCTAGTACGATGGAAAGGATATAGTCAGGACGAGAACTCCTGGGAACCGGCAGTTAATATCTCAGCGCCAAGGTTGGTTTCCCAGTTCCATCAACGAAACCCCGACCGTCCTCATCCTTGATCAGTGGACTGCTCCTTGAAGGGGGAATCCTGTCATATATATAACACTTTGTTCTAGTACCACTTTATTATATTTACAACATATCGTTTATTATGAGTACTGTTTCTTTAAGGCTCTGTTATTGGCCTCCCTATTTATATGCATCAAGACCATAGCTCATTGCTTGGTATTGATTTCTGTTACCCAGCTTCCTGATCCTGTGACTCCTGAATTAGAGGTAATCCTCTAAGCTTCTTAACTCCTACTCTTGTCAGCAGAAGCGATTTTCTCTACTGGAACATAGGAACTACTTCTCCATCTCCCGGCCGGAACTTGGTATTCATACGCGGTGATGTCACAAGCCACCGCAACCCGAATGCAACTTCAGGCACCGGACTTCAAACCTCAGGCCTCTGTTACCGGACAGGACGATTCATCTATCCTTAACCTAAATCGTCAGGTAGGAGCTTAACAGTACATAAAGTATAACCTTTTATCCTCCAGTCTCCTTATGGCTGATGAATAGGAAACATAATAACAAGTACTTGTTTTGTTGTAGCTAGCAGGTCTATGGTAATCTTTCATCTCACCCTTTTACCAGATGATACGTAGCGACACTGCTACATTTACTATCCTTGCTGCATCTATGAATAACTTACAGTTATATATAAAGTATATTGAGCACTTATAGAATTCATCTGAGCAATATATTGTTTATTCACACTTGTGTAAGGTAAACTCTCTTCATGTGTTAACACTGGGTCTTAAAACGTTAGATATTTCTGCTGCATTTATTCTGTGTATAACACATGTGGCAGCCATAGATTTATCTAGTAAGAGACCTGCAAGTAATTGCTTCTTGATCTATGGGGTTCCACATTACTTCCCAGTAATTGGTGTTGTTCCCTAGGCATCTACCTGCAACACATCATACTAATGTTAACCATTCTCAGCAGCTGAGGCTCATTATTACATTCTACATTACTGCGGCCTTCACTGTATCCGGACCATATCTACATCATCATTGCTGGGAGCATACAAGCCTGAAATCCTCATACAAAACAACACAAAGATCCACCATGCCACCTTACTAAGGTACATTTCTTTATCATTATTAGCCACATTTGCAAATTTGCAAATAAAACCATAAGCAGAGACTTTTTACTTTATCATGAGGTGAGCTACAATCTCTTACACCCTGCAAACAGCAACTGCCTGGGCATAAATTATCAACATTTACTACACTTATATAGTGCTACCAGGTCAGCCTAACAGATAATCTAAGCTGCGTCACCTTCACACACTCTCCTAAGAAGCACCCCTAAAGGGTTGTATAAATACAAAAAAGCAGCCTAACCCACAATAGCAGCAGGGTTACAACAGCAAGTCCACAGGAAATACTCCAAATATACTAGGAGGGCCACAAGCCTATCTAAAGCAACTGAATACCTAAAACTGCTAATCACTACAAAAAGGGGAGAGGAGAAAACACAATATCCTCAAAAGAAAATGTTGCCGAGGAAACAAACCAGGTCAGGCATCACGGATGCCAAGCCAAGATTTAGCACAAAATGCTCCACATGTACAATCATTAACAGACACTCTGACTCCTGATACACTACAAGTATCACAAGCCTTTCTGGCAACATTGCCGTCAAAACAAGATATCACCAACCTAATCACACAGGTTAAGTCCTGCATCAAGGAGGAGATTTCCGAACTCCGCAAAGAAATGCATGAAATAGGTGAAAGGTTGGAATTCCTTGAAGAGGAATCAGAATCATACCAATCCAAGCTTGCATCACTACAACAAAGTGTACAGGCACAAAACAATGTGATAGATCAACTACAAGATAAGCTGTAGAATATTGAAAATAGAAGCCGGAGACAAAATATAAGAATTAGGGGAATTCCTGAAAGCATCAACCCAGAAGTCCTCCATGCATACCTTCAAGACCTCTTTAAACACCTAAAAGGCGCTTCAAGCTCGGCGCTGATTGCTCTCGATAGATATCACAGGGCCCTGAGACCCAAACCAAAAGAAGGTCTACCGCCTAGGGATGTGATATTCAAATTTCAGGAGTACAAACAGAAAGAGGAAATCATGAAATTAGCCAGATCATCATGCAAAGAAGAAGGGAATTTGCACCTCTCACCACTCTACTTTGTCAGAACAATATCCCCTACAGATGGGGATTCCCATGCCAAGTACAACTCACATGGGAAGGTCAGAGGAAGATCTGTCCTAGCCCAGGAGACATTGAAGAGTTCTGAAAGGAACTGAACCTACGCCTTCCACGTAGTAACAATGTACCACTTGCTTCATCCAGTCAGAAAGACATATCATCTCACACAGCTCCCAGACCTCAAAGACCACCATGGCAAACTGCAGAGTCCAAAAGACTGAAAAAACAAGCTGCCTCCACTGTAGAAAATGGGTGAGATCAATCCTGTATCAATGATTTGTATCTCTTCTCCTCCTCTGCTGAGACTAAAAGTTTAGGGCATTCACTTGATGTGTACCCACTGATGAAGACCTTAAAACGCAAGTAATTTGGACTTCCTGTGGGCGGAGCAACCGGGTGGCAGCAAGAAGAAAGAGCTCTGCAAAACAGCTCTTAGAAAAAGCAATTACTCGCTGCCACTAGCTAACCCACACTACTTTTCTTGCTGAGCAGGCATCCTAATTTATGCGGGCACTTGCTGCAGCTGAAACCTGATGCGTGAAGGGCCCCTACATCATGCCCTTGCCCCTGAGAAGAGACATCAGTAAAACTGCCGACGCCATCTTATAAACAGCAGCTGAGACCTCCTAAAATCCTGGATGCAAAGTAGGATTCAACATGCTGATGTGCAAAGATAACCTCATCCAGGAACTGACCACGCTGTTTACACCTTCACTGGACAGATTGCTATCTACCTGTTCAGAGTTATGCCAGGAAGTTCAGGGAGTTGTGAGAGGCACCAAACCGATAATGACCATGTGTGAAGATCACAAGGAAAATTCTGTTACTGAGTACACAATACAGCGTGGCTATGTGAAGTATGCTGACAATCTAACTGTTCTCATATTGGACTCTCATAACGGCTGCTCAGAGGATATATCTCTTGCATCACTGAGACTCCCACCTAAGACTGCAGAAACATGCCCTGAGGTCAGTTTAAAAGTAAAAGACTTGTGCCTATTTGATTTACTGATGTCAGCTCCGGAGCTACTTGCAGCTGGCTGCTCTCAGAGGAACCCTCAGTGTTATAAACTTACGAGACCATTTCAGTGGAGCAACACGTGGGCAGACTGTCTGGATAAAAAAGATGTAAAGCTCTGCAGGCCCTTTTCAGGGACAGCTGCACTATATTTCTCATTCACGACTTGGAGCAGTTTATGTCCTGTTCACTCATGCTTTGTTTGCAGCGTTTATCCTCTCTCTGCTCATGTAGGAGTTGGATGATATCCTTTGCAGAGATAGGGCATTAATTCACCCCCCTCATGTTTGGGACTTCCGTAAGGGACTGCTTTAAAGAGATGGTAGTGCACCATCATTTTACTTATGACTTATGACAGGTTGCTTACAACCTTGATAAAAAATATGCCTGCAATCCTTTTTTTTTTTCTTTTGAATATTCAACAGCAAGTTTTCAGCAATGTAGATTTTGTTCACTCCCTATCAATGCTGTCTCAGTTATCACATTGAATGAAACAATTTGCATTTTATACTCTGATACCTCATTTTGCTTTCTATGTGTATATGTATATGTAGGGAAATACAGTTTCCCTTTCTTACGCCTAGATTTGGAGTTTTGCGGCCAAGGGGGTGCGTTAGCTGCGCGTGCTTTTTTCTGGCCGCACCTTTTAAATACCGCTGGTATTTACAGTTCACAGAATGTCAGGGTTTTCAGTGCGTTAGGCTCCAAAAAGGGAGCGTAGAGCATAATTTAACGCCACTGCAACTCTAGATACCAGCGGTGCTTACGGACGCGGCAAGCCTCAAAAACGTGCTCGTGCACGATTCCCCCATAGGAAACAATGGGGCTGTTTGAGCTGAAAAAAAACCTAACACCTGCAAAAAAGCCGCGTTCAGCTCCTAACGCAGCCCCATTGTTTCCTATGGGGAAACACTTCCTACGTCTGCACCTAACACTCTAACATGTACCCCGAGTCTAAACACCCCTAACCTTACACTTATTAACCCCTAATCTGCCGCACCCGCTATCGCTGACCCCTGCATATTATTTTTAACCCCTAATCTGCCGCTCCGTAAACCGCCGCTACTTACATTATCCCTATGTACCCCTAATCTGCTGCCCCTAACACCGCCGACCCCTATATTATATTTATTAACCCCTAATCTGCCACCCCCTACGTCGCCTCCACCTAACTACACTTATTAACCCCTAATCTGCAGACCGGACCTGAGCGCTACTATAATAAATGTATTAACCCCTAATCCGCCTCACTCCCGCCTCAATAACCCTATAAGAAATAGTATTAACCCCTAATCTGCCCTCCCTAACATTGCCGACACCTAACTTCAAGTATTAACCCCTAATCTGCAGATCGGAGCTCACCGCTACTCTAATAAATTTTTTAACCCCTAAAGCTAATTCTAACCCTAACCCTAACACCCCCCTAAGTTAAATATAATTTTATTCTAACGAAATAAATTAACTCTTATTAAATAAATTATTCCTATTTAAAGCTAAATACTTACCTGTAAAATAAACCCTAATATAGCTACAATATAAATTATAATTACATTGTAGCTATTTTATGATTAATATTTATTTTACAGGCAACTTTGTAATTATTTTAACCAGGTACAATAGCTATTAAATAGTTAATAACTATTTAATAGTTACCTAGTTAAAATAATTACAAAATTACCTGTAAAATAAATCCTAACCTAAGTTACAATTAAACCTAACACTACACTATCAATAAATTAATTAAATAAAATACCTACAATTATCTACAATTAAACCTAACACTACACTATCAATAAATAAATTAAATACTATATCTACAAATAAATACAATGAAATAAACTAACTAAAGTACAAAAAATAAAAAAGAACTAAGTTACAAAAAATAAAAAAATATTTACAAACATTAGAAAAAAATTACAACAATTTTAATCTAATTACACCTACTCTAATCCCCCTAATAAAATAACAAAGACCCCCAAAATAAAAAAATGCCCTACCCTTTTCTAAATTACAAAAGTTCAAAGCTCTTTTACCTTACCAGCCCTTAAAAGGGCCCTTTGCGGGGCATGCCCCAAAAAATTCAGCTCTTTTGCCTGTAAAAAAAAAACATACAATACCCCCCCCCCCAACATTACAACCCACCACCCACATACCCCTAATCTAACCCAAACCCCCCTTAAATAAACCTAACACTAAGCCCCTGAAGATCTTCCTACCTTATCTTCACCACGCCGGGTTCACCGATCGATCCAGAAGAGCTCCTCCGATGTCTTGATCCAAGCCCAAGCGGGGGGCTGAAGATGTCCATGATCCGACTGAAGTCTTCATCCAAGCGGGAGCTGAAGAGGTCCATGATCCGACTGAAGTCTTCATCCAAGCGGGAGCTGAAGAGGTCCATGATCCGGCTGAAGTCTTCTATCAAGCGGCATCTTCAATCTTCTTTCTTCCGGATCCATGTTCATCCCGCCGACGCGGAACATCCATCTTCACCGACGACTTCCCGACGAATGATGGTTCCTTTAAGGGACGTCATCCAAGATGGCGTCCCTCGAATTCCGATTGGCTGATAGGATTCTATCATCCAATCGGAATTAAGGTAGGAAAATTTTGATTGGCTGATGGAATCAGCCAATCAGAATCAAGTTCAATCCGATTGGCTGATCCAATCAGCCAATCAGATTGAGCTTGCATTCTATTGGCTGTTCCGATCAGCCAATAGAATGCGAGCTCAATCTGATTGGCTGATCGGATCAGCCAATCGGATTGAACTTGATTCTGATTGGCTGATTCCATCAGCCAATCAGAATTTTCCTACCTTAATTCCGATTGGATGATAGAATCCTATCAGCCAATTGGAATTCGAGGGACGCCATCTTGGATGACGTCCCTTAAAGGAACCTTCATTCGGCGAGTAGGCGTCGGTTGAAGAGGTTGTATCCGCGTCGGTTGGAAAGAAGATGGCTCCGCTCCAGATGAAAGAAGATTGAAGATGCGGCTTGATAGAAGACTTCATCCCGATGATGGACTTCCGACTTCAGCCCAATGATGGATTTCTTCAGCCGCCGCTTGGATCCAGACTTCAGCCCGAGGATGGACGTCACTCTTCAGCCCCCCGCTTGGGCTTGGATCAAGACTCTGGACAGATCGGTGAACCTGGCATGGTGAAGACAAGGTAGGAAGATCTTCAGGGGCTTAGTGTTAGGTTTATTTAAGGGGGGTTTGGGTTAGATTAGGGGTATGTGGGTGGTGGGTTGTAATGTTGGGGGGGTATTGTATGTTTTTTTTTACAGGCAAAAGAGCTGAATTCTTTGGGGCATGCCCCGCAAAGGGCCCTGTTCAGGGCTGGTAAGGTAAAAGATCTTTGAACTTTTTTAATTTAGAATAGGGTAGGGCATTTATTTATTTTGGGGGTCTTTGTTATTTTATTAGGGGGCTTAGAGTAGGTGTAATTAGTTTAAAATTGTTGTAATATTTTTCTAATGTTTGTAAATATTTTTTTATTTTTTGTAACTTAGTTCTTTTTTATTTTTTGTACTTTAGTTAGTTTATTTCATTGTATTTATTTGTAGATATTGTATTTAATTAATTTATTGATAGTGTAGTGTTAGGTTTAATTGTAGATAATTGTAGGTATTTTATTTAATTAATTTATTGATAGTGTAGTGTTAGTTTTAATTGTAACTTAGGTTAGGATTTATTTTATAGGTAATTTTGTAATTATTTTAACTATTTTAGCTATTAAATAGTTCTTAACTATTTAATAGCTATTGTACCTGGTTAAAATAAATACAAAGTTACCTGTAAAATAAATATTAATCCTAAAATAGCTACAATATAATTATTCGTTATATTGTAGCTATATTAGGGTTTATTTTACAGGTAAGTATTTAGCTTTAAATAGGAATAATTTATATAATAATAGTTAATTTATTTTGTTAGATTTAAATTATATTTAACTTAGGGGGGTGTTAGTGTTAGGGTTAGACTTAGCTTTAGGGGTTAAAAAATTTATTAGAATAGCGGTGAGCTCCGGTCGACAGATTAGGGGTTAATGTTTGAAGTTAGGTGTCGGCGATGTTAGGGAGGGCAGATTAGGGGTTAATACTATTTATTATAGGGTTATTGAGGCGGGAGTGAGGCGGATTAGGGGTTAATAACTTTATTATAGTAGCGGTGCGGTCCGCTCGGCAGATTAGGGGTTAATAAGTGTAGGTAGGTGGCGGCGACATTGTGGGGGGCAGATTAGGGGTTAATAAATATAATATAGGGGTCGGCGGTGTTAGGGGCAGCAGATTAGGGGTACATAAGGATAACGTAGGTGGCGGTCGGCAGATTAGGAGTTAAAAAATTTTAATAGAGTGGCAGCGATGTGGGGGGACCTCGGTTTAGGGGTACATAGGTAGTTTATGGGTGTTAGTGTACTTTAGAGCACAGTAGTTAAGAGCTTTATAAACCGGCGTTAGCCCAGGAAGCTCTTAACTACTGACTTTTTTCTGCGGCTGGAGTTTGGTCGTTAGATTTCTAACGCTTACTCCAGCCACGACTCTAAATACCGGCGTTAGAAAGATCCCATTGAAAAGATAGGATACGCAATTGACGTAAGGGGATCTGCGGTATGTAAAAGTCACGGCTGGAAAGTGAGCGTTAGACCCTTTAATGACTGACTCCAAATACTAGAGGGCGTTAAAAACCAGCGTTAGGAGCCTCTAACGCTGGTTTTCACGGCTACCGCCCAACTCTAAATCTAGGCCTTAGAGTTGCATACTTTAGAGTTAACATATTGAGGTTGCCCAGTTTCCCATACTGAAAACTCCTGATTTGTTTCCACAGTATAAGCTAGACATTGGTATTATTGCTTATAGATTTTGTTAATGATTTCTCAATCCTGCCTTTTTTTTTACATTGTAGGATGCAATTTGTATTTGCTATTCTGATATATTTCAGATTACTCTATATGCAGAAGCATGCTGTTTTACTCTATTAGAATTATTTGCAGTCTTATGCATCACTTGTGTTTAATATACTGGGATTGCCCAGTCTCTTTTTTCACAGTATAGCCTAGACATTAGTAGCATTGCTTAAACATTCCTGCTAATTATCTTTCAGTGCTGCCTCTCTCTTCATATTGAATGATGCAACTGGTATTTCATGCCTTGGCTTACCTCATCACATATTATAAAAGCCTGCTGTTTCACTTTATTAGTTTCATCTACAATGACTTGTAAGTGTGGGTATGAATGTATATGTATGTGTGTATGCGTATGTGTATGTGTGTATGCGTATGTGTATGTGTGTATGCGTATGTGTATGTGTGTATGCGTATGTGTATGTGTGTGTGTATATATATATATATATATATATATATATATATATATATATGCACAACTGAATGTCACTTGGTTTCTTTGCTATGTGAGCACCACATATAAATATATTTAATCTTCTATAAAGCTGCATATTACCTGTTATAGCCACTGCAACGAGAATTAGTATACCCTTTTGGGCATACCACCAGTGTTAATATTTTGTTTTACGTTTTGTTTTATGTTTTGTTGTATGTTTTATTGTATGTTTTGTTCTGTTCTTAGTTAATATAAAAAAAATTTAAGATGCACAGGTTTAGTATAAAATGATACTCGACTAGTCCTTTATGTATCTCAATAATCAGATCTCTTTTATACAGTCTCAATCCTTTGTATTCAGACTTGCATAGTCCATATATACCTTTGAGCAATATCTGTGTTAGTTAATCCCTCATATGACTTATTATATGAAACAAAACAATAATCTTGCAATGATTTCACTAGTTAATTTCTATACCAGAGATAGATATTACCACCTTCTTCTGTAACGCTCAATGGCAACTATACCACAAATGTTAATATGCGGATGCTTAGTATGTAGCATTTCTTTAATGTCTTATAACTATACCTTGTAAATGCTGATATATATTTACTTGTACCTGTGTTTCTTTAATAAAAAAGAATTTAAAAAAAAAGGCAAGTAATTCTTTGTAGCTACTGGGTCTTCAATGATCATAATCAATAGCAGCCTCTGGGGCACCGTTAGCCCCCTATTGAATTCTCAAGAGCTAAAAGAATAGTTCTATGATTATGCCATTAATTAAACATGAGGCGCTATTCCTAATGTTGAGGGGGGAGCGCAAATGTTAGTTTACTTTAGCTTAACAACTGTTTTGTTTAAAAAAAAATTGTTTACTAATGTTTTATCTTTATTATCATTATTCCATGTAATGTTCCTAATGATGTTGCTCACATTATGTTGCATCCACCAAATGCACTCTCAAACCAAAGATCTCTACCATATGCACAAGGTCACACCCACCATGACAACACCTAATAAAGACCAACTATTTACCATCATAACCATTAACACTAAAGGCCTTAATTCCCCCTTTAAGAGGTCAAAGGCATTCCACGACCTAAATCACAAAAATGGAGATATCTTGTTCTTACAAGAAACTCACTTTAAACAGGGCAATAAGCCCAAGTATTTCTCATCCAACTATCCCACTCACTTCCACAGTAGCAATCCCAAAAAGAAAACAAATGGAGTAAGCATACTCTTCCATAAATCAACACCATTTGAACTCCTCCATAGGGACCAAGACAAAGAGGGTAGATATTTAGGCCTTTTTGGCCTCCTATATGGAAAACTCTAG
Source organism: Bombina bombina (assembly GCF_027579735.1). Classification (NCBI taxonomy): domain Eukaryota; kingdom Metazoa; phylum Chordata; class Amphibia; order Anura; family Bombinatoridae; genus Bombina; species Bombina bombina. Next base: position 8,433,531 of record NC_069502.1, on the reverse strand, counting down.
TGAATATTTATGCCCCAAATACGAACCAAGCATCCTTTTTCCAGCGAACAACAAACTCCATACTTGGATACATAAAAGGTCCACTAGTACTGGCAGGAGACTTTAATCTCCATTTGAATCCTACAATAGACAGCTCCAACCCACACTTAAAACTCCCTACCAATGTATTACATACACAAACAAAAAGGTATTGGCCCACATCCATTTTCAAAAGCACAACATATTTTTGAACTGCTGCAAAATTTGCCTGCAAACAACATCAAGGAACAACTATTCTTTTTAAATAAAATTGAGATCTTAGTCACACTATATGGCCATATTTTGCTTAGCCAGTCACAACTTACAAGGTGCCCCAATATAGGCCCCTAGTTATCAAGCCGTCAACCTCAAATACGCTGGAATTCCGCAGTGTATTTGTGGCGAGGCTGATTCGCCTTAGTTATCAAGCCCTAGATACCGGCAAAAGTAGAATTTTGTGACGTAAGCTTTGATCCGCCGGACTAAGTGCGGCACAATCTGACTACTTTTGCTAGTTACCAAAAAACTAGCAGGTACGCTCGGCACTTTTCCGGCCCAGCGTACCAGGGAGTCTGACCATAGCGAAAGTTCATGTTCGCTGCTGCCCGATATCCCATTGATTCCTATGGGAGATGTCTGCACCTAACACCCTAACACGTACCCCGAGTCTAAACACCTTTAATCTGCCCCCCCTACACCGCCGCAACTAAATAACTGTATTACCCCCTAAACCGCCGCTCCCGGAGCCCCCCGCAACTAAATAAAGTTATTAACCCCTAAACCGCCGCTCCTGGAGCCCACCACAAGCTATACTAAATATGTTAACCCCTAAACCGCCGCTCCCGGTCCCCACCGCAACTATAATATATGTATTAACCCCTAAACCGCCGCTCCCAGACCCCGCCGCCACCTACATAATACCTATTAACCCCTATCCTGTCCCCCCTATACCATCGCCACCTATAATAAAGTTATTAACCCCTATCCTGCGGATCCCGGACCTCGCCGCAACTAAATAAATAGTTTAACCCCTAAACCGCCGCTCCCGGACCCCGCCGCAACCTATATTAAACTTATTAACCCCTAATCTGCCCCCCCCTACACCGTCGCCACCTATAATAAGTTTATTAACCCCTATCCTGCCCCCCCTACACCGCCGCCACTGTAATAAAATTATTAACCCCTAAACCTAAGTCTAACACTAACCCTAACAGCCCCCTAACTTAAAGATTAATTAAATAAATCTAAATAATATTTCTCTTATTAACTAAATTATTCCTATTTAAAACTAAATATTTACCTGTAAAATAAACCCTAAGATAGCTACAATGTAATTAATAATTATATTGTAGCTATTTTAGGATTTATATTTATTTTACAGGTAACTTTGTATTTATTTTAGCTAGTTAGAATAGTTATTAAATAGTTATTAACTATTTAATAACTACCTAGCTAAAAGAAATACAAAATTACCTGTAAAATAAATCCTAACCTAAGTTACAATTAAACCTAACACTACACTATCATTAAATTAATTAAATAAATTAGTTACAAATAACTACAATTAAATTAAATAAACTAACTAAAGTACAAAAAATAAAAAAAGCTAAGTTACAAAAAATAAAAAAAATAAGTTACAAACATTTAAAAAATATTACAACAATTTTAAGCTACTTACACCTAATCTAAGCCCCCTAATAAAATAATAAAGCCCCCCAAAATAAAAAAATGCCCTAACCTATTCTAAATTAAAAAGTTACCAGCTCTTTTACCTTACCAGCCCTTAAAAGGGCCTTTTGCGGGGCATGCCCCAAAGAATTCTGCTCTTTTGCCTGTAAAATAAAAATACAACCCCCCCCAACATTAAAACCCACCACCCACATACCCCTAATCTAACCCAAACCCCCTTAAATAAACCTAACACTACCCCCCTGAAGATCATCCTACCTTGAGTCGTCTTCAGCCAGCCGACCACCGATGGAACCGAAGAGGAGATCCGGAGCGGCAGAAGTCATCATCCAGGCGGCGCTGAAGAATTCTTCCATCCGATGAAGTCATCATCCAGGCGGCGCTGAAGAAGTCTTCCATCCGACAGAAGTCTTCATCCAGGCGGCGTCTTCAATCTTCATCCATCCGGAGCGGAGTGGAGCCATCTTCAGACGAGCCGACGCGGAGCCATCCTCTTCTTCCCGACGACTAACGACGAATGTATATTCCTTTAAGGGACATCATCCAAGATGGTGTCCCTTCAATTCCGATTGGCTGATAGGATTCTATCAGCCAATCGGAATTAAGGTAGGAAAAATCTGATTGGCTGATTGAATCAGCCAATCAGATTGAAGTTCAATCCGATTGGCTGATCCAATCAGCCAATCAGAGTGAGCTCGCATTCTATTGGCTGTTCCGATCAGGGTTTATTTTAAAGGTAAGTATTTAGTTTTAAATAGGAATAATTTAGTTAATAAGAGAAATATTATTTAGATTTATTTAATTAATATTTAAGTTAGGGGGGTGTTAGGGTTAGTGTTAGACTTAGGTTTAGGGGTTAATAATTTTATTACAGTGGCGGCGGTGTAGGGGGGCAGGATAGGGGTTAATAAATTTATTATAGGTGGCGACGGTGTAGGGGGGGGCATATTAGGGGTTAATAAGTTTAATATAGGTTGTGGCGGGTTCCGGGAGCGGCGGTTTAGGGGTTAAACTATTTATTTAGTTGCGGCGAGGTCCGGGATCGGCAGGATAGGGGTTAATAACTTTATTATAGGTGGCGGCAGTATAGGGGGCGGCAGGATAGGGGTTACTAGGTATAATGTAGGTGGCGGCGGTGTCCGGGAGCGGCGGTTTAGGGGTTAATACATTTATAAGAGTTGCGGCGGGGTCTAGGAGCGGCGGTTTAGGGGTTAATGACTTTATTTAGTTGCGGGTGGCTCCGGGGGCGCCGGTATAGGGGGTAGAACAGTGTAGTTTAGTGTGGGTGCTTAGTAACAGGCTAGCAATAAATCTGTCAAAAAGCCGAAGAGCAGCGAGATCGGATGAGTGATAACTCTCACAATCCACTGCTCATCGCCCCGTACTTGGTGCGTGGCTTTTTGAGAGCTTTTTTTATAACTTAGGCGAAATTTTGAAGGTCTGCGGCGGTGATGGTAGGCGAGCTTAGGTGGGCGTATTGGACCGGCGAAGGCAGGTAAAGTAGACGCGTTGATAACTACCCCCCATAGACTGGTCCTAACACTACAGTCCTTTGCCTCAGAGGGCTGAATCATTCCTGCTTTTACTCTTCATAATAGAATGAGACTCCCTGGCTTAATATTCACAACTCTATTACACTGTCATGAGCACACTTGAGCTTGGGTGGGGTGCTTTAACCAATGGGAGATGGTCAGTCTCCCTGATTATGTTTTAATACAAATGCAAAATTCGGTTTAGCACACCTTACCAAAAGTTTATATACACACCTTAGGGAGTGCTGCCAATATGACCCAGTAATTACACAAATAAAAACAGAATTTATGCTTACCTGATAAATTACTTTCTCCAACGGTGTGTCCGGTCCACGGCGTCATCCTTACTTGTGGGATATTCTCTTCCCCAACAGGAAATGGCAAAGAGTCCCAGCAAAGCTGGTCACATGATCCCTCCTAGGCTCCGCCCACCCCATTCATTCGACCGACGGACAGGAGGAAATATATATAGGAGAAACCATATGATACCGTGGTGACTGTAGTTAGAGAAAATAATTCATCAGACCTGATTAAAAAACCAGGGCGGGCCGTGGACCAGACACACCGTTGGAGAAAGTAATTTATCAGGTAAGCATAAATTCTGTTTTCTCCAACATTGGTGTGTCCGGTCCACGGCATCATCCTTACTTGTGGGAACCAATACCAAAGCTTTAGGACACGGATGAAGGGAGGGAGCAAATCAGGTCACCTAAATGGAAGGCACCACGGCTTGCAAAACCTTTCTCCCAAAAATAGCCTCCGAAGAAGCAAAAGTATCAAATTTGTAAAATTTGGCAAAAGTGTGCAGTGAAGACCAAGTCGCTGCCTTACATATCTGGTCAACAGAAGCCTCGTTCTTGAAGGCCCATGTGGAAGCCACAGCCCTAGTGGAGTGAGCTGTGATTCTTTCAGGAGGCTGCCGTCCGGCAGTCTCATAAGCCAATCGGATAATGCTTTTAAGCCAAAAGGAAAGAGAGGTAGAAGTCGCTTTTTGACCTCTCCTTTTACCAGAATAAACAACAAACAAGGAAGATGTTTGTCTGAAATCTTTAGTAGCCTCTAAATAGAATTTTAGAGCACGGACTACGTCCAAATTGTGTAACAAACGTTCCTTCTTTGAAACTGGATTCGGACACAAAGAAGGTACAACTATCTCCTGGTTAATATTTTTGTTGGAAACAACTTTCGGAAGAAAACCAGGCTTAGTACGCAAAACCACCTTATCTGCATGGAACACCAGATAGGGCGGAGAACACTGCAGAGCAGATAACTCTGAAACTCTTCTAGCAGAAGAAATTGCAACCAAAAACAAAACTTTCCAAGATAATAACTTAATATCTACGGAATGTAAGGGTTCAAACGGAACCCCTTGAAGAACTGAAAGAACTAGATTTAGACTCCAGGGAGGAGTCAAAGGTCTGTAAACAGGCTTGATCCTAACCAGAGCCTGAACAAATGCTTGAACATCTGGCACAGCTGCCAGTCTTTTGTGAAGTAAAACAGATAAAGCAGAGATCTGTCCCTTCAGAGAACTTGCAGATAATCCTTTCTCCAAACCTTCTTGTAGAAAGGATAGAATCTTAGGAATTTTTATCTTGTTCCATGGGAATCCTTTAGATTCACACCAACAGATATATTTTTTCCATATTTTATGGTAAATTTTTCTAGTTACAGGCTTTCTAGCCTGAATCAGAGTATCTATTACAGAATCTGAAAACCCAAGCTTTGATAAAATCAAGCGTTCAATCTCCAAGCCGTCAGTTGGAGGGAAACCAGATTCGGATGTTCGAATGGACCCTGAACAAGAAGGTCCTGTCTCAAAGGTAGCTTCCATGGTGGAGCCGATTACATATTCACCAGGTCTGCATACCAAGTCCTGCGTGGCCACGCAGGAGCTATCAAGATCACCGTGGCCCTCTCCTGATTGATCCTGGCTACCAGCCTGGGGATGAGAGGAAACGGTGGGAATACATAAGCTAGGTTGAAGGTCCAAGGTGCTACTAGTGCATCTACTAGGGTCCCCTTGGGATCCCTGGATCTGGACCTGTAGCAAGGAACCTTGAAGTTCTGACGAGACGCCATCAGATCCATGTCTGGAATGCCCCATAATTGAGTTATTTGGGCAAAGATTTCCGGATGGAGTTCCCACTCCCCCGGATGGAATGTCTGACGACTCAGAAAATCCGCTTCCCAATTTTCCACTTCTGGGATGTGGATCGCAGACAAGTGGCAGGAGTGATCCTCCGCCCATTGAATTATCTTGGTCACTTCTTTCATCGCCAGGGAAGTCCTTGTTCCCCCCTGATGATTGATATATGCAACGGTCGTCATGTTGTCTGACTGAAACCTTATGAATTTGGCCTTTGCTAGTTGAGGCCAAGCTCTGAGAGCATTGAATATCGCTCTCAGTTCCAGAATGTTTATCGGGAGAAGAGACTCTTCCCGAGACCATAGACCCTGAGCTTTCAGGGATTCCCAGACCGCGCCCCAGCCCACTAGGCTGGCGTCGGTCGTGACAATGACCCACTCTGGTCTGCGGAAGCTCATTCCCTGTGACAGATTGTCCAGGGTCAGCCACCAACGGAGTGAATCTCTGGTCTTTTGATCTACTTGAATCGTCGGAGACAAGTCTGTATAATCCCCATTCCACTGTCTGAGCATGCACAGTTGTAATGGTCTTAGATGAATTTGTGCAAAAGGAACTATGTCCATTGTTGCAACCATCAATCCTATTACTTCCATGCACTGCGCTATGGAAGGACGAGGAACAGAATGAAGTACTTGACAAGAGCTTAGAAGTTTTGATTTTCTGACCTCTGTCAGAAAAAATCCTCATTTCTAAGGAATCTATTATTGTTCCCAAGAAGGGAACTCTTGTTGACGGGGACAGAGAACTTTTTTCTTTGTTCACCTTCCATCCGTGAGATCTGAGAAAGGCTAGGACGATGTCCGTATGAGCCTTTGCTTTTGACAGGGACGACGCTTGAATCAGGATGTCGTCCAAGTAAGGTACTACTGCAATGCCCCTTGGTCTTAGAACCGCTAGAAGGGACCCTAGTACCTTTGTGAAAATCCTTGGAGCAGTGGCTAATCCAAATGGAAGTGCCACAAACGGGTAATGCTTGTCCAGAAAAGCGAACCTTAGGAACTGATGATGTTCCTTGTGGATAGGAATATGTAGGTACGCATCCTTTAAATCCACGGTAGTCATAAATTGATTTTCCTGGATAGTAGGTAGGATCGTTCGAATAGTTTCCATTTTGAACGATGGTACCCTGAGAAATTTGTTTAGGATCTTTAGATCCAAAATTGGTCTGAATGTTCCCTCTTTTTTGGGAACTATGAACAGATTGGAATAAAATCCCATTCCTTGTTCTCTTATTGGAACTGGATGTATCACTCCCATCTTTAACAGGTCTTCTACACAATGTAAGAATGCCTGTCTCTTTATTTGGTTTGAAGATAATTGAGACCTGTGGAACCTTCCCCTTGGGGGTAGTTCCTTGAATTCCAGGAGATAACCTTGAGAAACTATTTCTAGCGCCCAAGGATCCTGAACATCTCTTGCCCAAGCCTGAGCAAAGAGAGAAAGTCTGCCTCCCACTAGATCCGGTCCCGGATCGGGGGCTATCCCTTCATGCTGTTTTGGTAGCAGTGGTAGGCTTCTTGGCCTGCTTACCCTTGTTCCAGCCTTGCATTGGTTTCCAGGCTGGTTTGGGTTGTGAAGTATTACCCTCTTGCTTAGAGGATACAGAATTAGAGACTGGTCCGTTTCTGCGAAAGGGACGAAAATTAGGCTTATTATTAGCCTTAAAAGACCTATCCTGTGGGAGGGCGTGGCCCTTTCCCCCAGTGATGTCTGAAATAATCTCTTTCAAATCAGGTCCAAATAATGTTTTACCTTTGAAAGGAATGTTAAGCAATTTTGTCTTGGAAGACACATCCGCTGACCAAGACTTTAGCCAAAGCACTCTGCGCGCCACGATAGCAAACCCTGAATTTTTCGCCGCTAATCTAGCTAATTGCAAAGCGGAATCTAAAACAAAAGAGTTAGCCAATTTAAGTGCTTGAACTCTGTCCATAACCTCCTCATACGAAGATTCTTTACTGAGCGATTTTTCTAGTTCCTCGAACCAGAAACACGCTGCCGTAGTGACAGGAACAATGCATGAAATTGGTTGTAGAAGGTAACCTTGCTGTACAAAAATCTTTTTAAGCAAACCCTCTAATTTCTTATCCATAGGATCTTTGAAAGCACAACTATCTTCGATAGGAATAGTAGTGCGTTTGTTTAGAGTAGAAAACGCCCCCTCGACCTTGGGGACTGTCTGCCATAAGTCCTTTCTGGGGTCGACTATAGGAAATAATTTCTTAAATATAGGGGGGGGAACAAAAGGTATGCCGGGCCTTAACCACTCTTTATTTACTATGTCCGCCACCCGCTTGGGTATAGGAAAAGCGTCGGGGGGCACCGGAACCTCTAGGAACTTGTCCATCTTACATAATTTCTCTGGAATGACCAAATTGTCACAATCATCCAGAGTAGATAACACCTCCTTAAGCAGTGCGCGGAGATGTTCTAATTTAAATTTAAATGTCACAACATCAGGTTCAGCTTGATGAGAAATTTTTCCTGAATCTGAAATTTCTCCATCAGACAAAACCTCCCTCATGGCCCCTTGAGATTGGTGTGAGGGTATGTCAGAACAGTTATCAGCGTCCTCTTGCTCTTCAGTGTTTAAAACAGAGCAATCGCGCTTTCTCTGATAAGTAGGCATTTTGGATAAAAGATTTGCTATGGAGTTATCCATTACAGCCGTTAATTGTTGCATGGTAATAAGTATTGGCGCACTAGATGTACTAGGGGCCTCCTGTGTGGGCATAACTGGTGTAGACACAGTAGGGGATGATGTAGTATCATGTTTACTCCCCTCATTTGAGGAATCATCTTGGGCAATATCATTATCTGTTGCATTACTGTCCTTACTTTGTTTGGACACTATGGCACAATTATCACATAAATTTAAATGGGGAGACACATTGGCTTTCATACATATAGAACATAGCTTATCTGATGGTACAGACATGTTAAACAGGCTTAAACTTGTCAACAAAGCACAAAAAACGTTTTAAAATAAAACCGTTACTGTCACTTTAAATTTCAAACTGAAAACACTTTATTACTGAATATGTGAAAAAGTATGAAGGAATTGTTCAAAATTCACCAATATTTCACCACAGTGTCTTAAAGCATTAAAAGTATTGCACACCAAATTTCAGAGCTTTAACCCTTAAATTAACGGAACCGGAGCCGTTTTTACATTTAACCCCTATACAGTCCCAGAATGAGGCTCTGTCTATAACTAGAAAGGCCCCCATCTGAAAAAGGTGTCCAACACAGTGCCTGCCGTTTTTCTAAACGTTCCCCAAGATTATAATACCAATAATTAGTTAGAATCTGCATAATATGCCTAGTAAAGCAATTGTTTTAGCCCAGAAAAATGTCTACCAGTTTTTAAGCCCTTTTTGAAGCCCTTTATTCTTTTATGTTTAACTAAGAAAATGGCTTACCGGTCCCCATGAGGGGAAATGACAGCCTTCCAGCATTACATGGTCTTGTTAGAAATATGGCTAGTCATACCTTAAGCAGAAAAGACTGCTAACTGTTTCCCCCAAATGAAGTTACTTCATCTCAACAGTCCTGTGTGGAAACAGCAATCGATTTTAGTTACTGTCTGCTAAAATCATCTTCCTGTTACAAACAGAAATCTTCATCCTTTTCTGTTTCAGAGTAAATAGTACATACCAGCACTATTTTAAAATAACAAACACTTGATAGAAGAATAAAACTACATTTAAACACCAAAAAACTCTTAACCATCTCCGTGGAGATGTTGCCTGTGCAACGGCAAAGAGAATGACTGGGGTGGGCGGAGCCTAGGAGGGATCATGTGACCAGCTTTACTGGGACTCTTTGCCATTTCCTGTTGGGGAAGAGAATATCCCACAAGTAAGGATGACGCCGTGGACCGGACACACCAATGTTGGAGAAAAGGTATTGGCGCACATCCATTTTCAAAAGCACAACATATTTTTTGAACTGCTGCAAAAAATTGCCTGCAAACAACATCAAGGAACAACTATTCATTTTAAATAAAATTGGGATCTTAGTCACACAATATGGCCATATTTTGCTTAGCCAGTCAACACTTACAAGGTGCCCCAATATAGACTAGTCCTAACACTACAGTCCTTTGCCTCAGAGGGCTCAATCATTCCTGCTTTTACTCTTCATAATAGAATGAGACTCCCTGGCTTAATATTCACAACTCTATTACACTGTCATGAGCACACCTGAGCTTAGGTGTATTAAAACATAATCAGGGAGACTGACCATCTCCCATTGGTTAAAGCACCCCACCCAAGCTCAGGTGTGCTCATGACAGTGTAATGTATTACATACAGTTTGGAATAACTTTTCACTGCTATCTCTTCACGACACTTGGAGACATCTTCACCCCCATAAAAAAAGATTACACCTTTTTCTCAAGCCCCAATAAATCCTATTCTAGGACCGACTACATAATGACAGATAATCTTTACTTACTAAATCTTAGATACACACGAATTATCCCTATTAGCTGGTCAGTTCCTTCACCTGGCCTTCTATACCAATATGCCCGTTCCAATGGAGGTTGGACGAAACGTTATTATCAGATCCTTTGATAAGAATAGACGTAGAAAGAGCACTACAAGAGTATTTCACCTTTAATGTACATCACCCAATACCACTTGGGAGGCCCATAAATGTGTTTTACGGGGAATCTTGATGAAACACAAAGCTATAAAAAACAAGCAAGCAAGGCAAAAATATATAACATTGACCCAGACAATAGCAAATTTAGACTACACCCACAAAAGACATCTGACAGACCTGACAACCCAGCAAAAACTAGATCAAGCTAGACAGTAACTTAATGAGTTCTTAGACATTAAAGCTCAAAATATAGCTTTCTTTTTGCGTTAAAAATATCATATACAAGGTAATAAGCAGGGTAGATTGTTGGCGAGAGCCCTTAGGCACAAAATAACCTCATCTTATATACACTCTCTGACAACTACCGACTTGATCAATACAACAAACTCACAAAAAATATCCAAATAATTCTGTCATTACTATACCAGACTGTACAATCTATTCCCCAACTGCGACAAGGAGAGTCATAGGCAGGAATGTGAGAAATACCTTGCAAAGATACAACTTCCTCAAATTTATCCCGACCAGTCCCAATCCCTAAGTCAACCCATCACCCTCCAAAAGCTAGAACTAGCCATTAAGTCACTTAAACAGTGAAAGAGCCCAGGTCCAGATGGAAATAGCAATTTTTATTATAAACAATTTAAACATCTACTTTCCCCACATCTCCTAAAATTATTCAATCATATAAGCCCAGATCATCCGTTCCCATCTAGTATGCTAGCAGCAAATATAACGGTCCTCCCTAAGCTAGGTAAATCGACTGAAATCCCCTCCAATTTTAGACCTATCTCTTTACTTAATGTCAATATAAAACTATATTCCAAGATACTGGACAACAGACTCAAAGACTTTCTCCCCCACTTAATACATAATGACCAGACAGGCTTTGTACCACAAAGAGAAGCAAAAGACAACACAGTTAGCATGAAATCCTGACACTTTTTATCTTGACAGACGCTAAAAAGGCGTTTGACCGCCTAAACTGGACTTTTCTGATGTGCTCTCTCTACAAATTTGGCCCCCCAACAGAATTCATATCCAAAATCTTATCACTATACATGACACCCTCTGCCAAGATTAAAGTTAATGACTTACTCTCAGACTCCTTCCCTATACGTACAGAACTAGGCAGGAGTGCCCTCTTTTGCCCCTCTTATTTGTACTCTCCATGGAAGTGCTGGCCACTGTTTTACGTGCATGTTGAAGGCATACAAATTAAAACCTCTGAATACAAATTAGCGTTATTTGCCGACAACCTTCTCATGACTCTCACAAACCCATTAGGATCCCTAGCAACAGCCCACTCCATTCTCATGACATATGGTTTCAAATCAAATTTTTCCATCATTTTTGGTAAATCAGACATCCTTCCTATACACATAGCAAAAGAAGACCTAAAATCTATTTCCTTGATCGCGCCATTCTCCTTCAGTTCTCATTCTCTAAAGTACCTAGGTATTCACCTATCCCCAAACTTGACAGAATTGGTTAAATTGAACTATGAAACACTTACATCTCACATAATCGCAAGTGTGGAGCAATGGGCCATTAAACCTATCTCATGGTTGGGGAGGATTGGGGCAGCAAAAATGACACTACTGCCCAAAATCTTATATGTCACAGACGGTTCCTATCCCTCTTCCTAACTACAGGTAGCCCTCAGTTTACGCCGGGGTTAGGTTCCAGAAGGAATGGTTGTAAATCGAAACCATTGTAAATTGAAACCCAGTTTATAATGTAAGTCAATGGGAAGTGAGGGAGTTAGGTTCCAGGCCCCTCTCAAAATTGACATAAGTAACACCTAATACATTATTTTTAAAGCTTTGAAATGAAAACTTTAAATGCTAAACGGCATTATAAACCTAATAAAATAGATTGTAGCATCATCAAACTAACCGCTAGATTTAGAGTTTGGCGTTAGCCATCAAAACCAGAGTTAGGGGCTCCTAACGCTGGTTTTGGCCGCCCACTGGTATTTAGAGTCAGTCATGAAAGGGTCTAACGCTCACTTTGCAGCCGCGACTTTTCCATACCGCAGATCCCCCTACGCCATTTGCGTATCCTATCTTTTCAATGGGATCTTTCTAACGCTGGTATTTAGAGTCTTGGCTGAAAAGAGCGTTAGAAATCTAACGACAAGACTCCAGCCGCAGCAAAAAGCCAGGAGTTAAGAGCTTTCTGGGCTAACGCCGGTTCATAAAGCTCTTAACTACTGTGCTCTAAAATACACTAACACCCATAAACTACCTATGCACCCCTAAACCGAGGCCCCCCCCCCATCGCCGCCACTCTAATAAAAATTTTTAACCCCTAATCTGCCGACCGCACACCGCCGCCACCTACATTATACTTATGGACCCCTAATCTGCTGCCCCTAACACCGCCGACCCCTATATTATATTTATTAACCCCTAATCTGCCGCCCCCAACGTCGCCGCCACCTACCTACACTTATTAACCCCTAATCTGCCGACCGGACCTCACCGCTACTATAATAAATGTATTAACCCCTAATCCGCCTCACTCCCGCCTCAATAACCCTATAATAAATACTATTAACCCCTAATCTGCCCTCCCTAACATCACCGACACCTAACTTCAAGTATTAACCCCTAATCTGCCGACCGGACCTCGCCGCTACTCTAAAAAATTTATTAACCCCTAAAGCTAAGTCTAACCCTAACACTAACACCCCCCCTAAGTTAAATATAATTTTTAAATAACTAAATAAAATAAATCTTATTAAATAAATTATTCCTATTTAAAGCTAAATACTTACCTGTAAAATAAACCCTAATATAGCTACAATATAAATTATAATTATATTGTAGCTATTTTAGGATTAATATTTATTTTACAGGTAACTTTGTATTTATTTTAACTAGGTACAATAGCTATTAAATAGTTAATAACTATTTAATAGCTACCTAGTTAAAATAATTACAAAATGACCTGTAAAATAAATCCTAACCTAAGTTACAATTAAACCTAACACTACACTAGCAATAAATTAATTAAATAAACTACCTACAATTACCTACAATTATCTACAATTAAACCTAACACTACACTATCAATAAATTAATTACATACAAATACCTACAAATAAATACAATTAAATAAACTAACTAAAGTACAAAAAAAAAAAAAAGAACTATCGGCTAGATTTAGAGTTCTGCGGCCAAAGGGGTGCGTTAGCTACGCGTGCTTTTTTCCCCCCGCACCTTTTAAATACCGCTGGTATTTAGAGTTCACAGAATGGCTGCGTTAGGCTCCAAAAAAGGGAGCGTAGAGCATATTTACCGCCACTGCAACTCTAAATACCAGCGTTGCTTACGGACACGGCCAGCTTCAAAAACGTGCTCGTGCATGATTCCCCCATAGAAAACAATGGGGCAGTTTGAGCTGAAAAAAAACCTAACACCTGCAAAAAAGCAGCGTTCAGCTCCTAACGCAGCCCCATTGTTTCCTATGGGGAAACACTTCCTATGTCTGCACCTAACACCCTAACATGTACCCCGAGTCTAAACACCTCTAACCTTACACTTATTAACCCCTAATCTGCCACCCCCGCTATCGCTGACCCCTGCGTACACCGCCGCAACCTACATTATACCTATGTACCCCTAATCTGCTGCCCCTAACACCGTCGACCCCTATATTATATTTATTAACCCCTAATCTGCCGCCCCCAACGTCACCTCCACCTACCTACAATAATTAACCCCTAATCTGCCGACCGGAACTCACCGCTACTATAATAAATGTATTAACCCCTAAAGCTAAGTCTAACCCTAACACTAACACCCCCCTAACTTAAATATAATTTAAATCTAACGAAATAAATTAACTATTATTAAATAAATTATTCCTATTTAAAGCTAAATACTTACCTGTAAAATAAATCCTAATATAGCTACAATATAAATTATAATTATATTGCAGCTATTTTAGGATTAATATTTATTTTACAGGCAACTTTGTAATTATTTTAACCAGGTACAATAGCTATTAAATAGTTAATAACTATTTAATAGTTACCTAGTTAAAATAATTACAAAATTACCTGTAAAATAAATCCTAACCTAAGTTACAATTAAACCTAACACTACACTATCAATAAATAAATTAAATAAAATACCTACAATTACCTACAATTAAACCTAACACTACACTATCAATAAATTAATTAAATACAATACCTACAAATAAATACATTTAAATAAACTAACTAAAGTACAAAAAATAAAAAAGAACTAAGTTACAAAAAATAAAAAAATATTTACAAACATTAGAAAAATATTACATCAATTTTAAACTAATTACACCTACTCTAAGCCCCCTAATAAAATAACAAAGCCCCCCAAAATAAAAAAATGCCCTACCCTATTCTAAATTAAAAAAGTTCAAAGCTCTTTTACCTTACCAGCCCTTAAAAGGACCTTTTGTGGGGCATGCCCCAAAGAATTCAGCTCTTTTGCCTGTAAAAGAAAAATACAACCCCCCCCCAACATTACAACCCACCACCCACATACCCCTAATCTAACCCAAACCCCCCTTAAATAAACCTAACACTAAGCCCCTGAAGATCATCCTACCTTCACCACGCCGGGTTCACCGATCGATCCAGAAGAGCTCCTCCGATGTCTTGATCCAAGCCCAAGCGGGGGGCTGAAGATGTCCATGATCCGACTGAAGTCTTCATCCAAGCGGAAGCTGAAGAGGTCCATGATCGGGCTGAAGTCTTCTATCAAGCGGCATCTTCAATCTTCTTTCTTCCGGATCCATGTTCATCCCGCCGACGCGGAACATCCATCTTCACCGACGACTTCCCGACGAATGACGGTTCCTTTAAGGGACGTCATCCAAGATGGCGTCCCTCGAATTCCGATTGGCTGATAGGATTCTATCAGCCAATCGGAATTAAGGTAAGAAAATTCTGATTGGCTGATGGAATCAGTCGTCGGTGAAGATGGATGTTCCGCGTCGGCGGGATGAACATGGATCCGGAAGAAAGAAGATTGAAGATGCCGCTCTTCTGGATCGATCGGTGAACCCGGCGTGGTGAAGATAAGGTAGGATGATCTTCAGGGGCTTAGTGTTAGGTTTATTTAAGGGGGGTTTGAGTTAGATTAGGGGTATGTGGGTGGTGGGTTGTAATGTTGGGGGGGGGTTGTATTTTTCTTTTACAGGCAAAAGAGCTGAATTCTTTGGGGCATGCCCCACAAAAGGTCCTTTTAAGGGCTGGTAAGGTAAAAGAGCTTTGAACTTTTTTAATTTAGAATAGGGTAGGGCATTTTTTTATTTTGGGGGGCTTTGTTATTTTATTAGGGGGCTTAGAGTATGTGTAATTAGTTTAAAATTGTTGTAATATTTTTCTAATGTTTGTAAATATTTTTTTATTTTTTGTAACTTAGTTCTTTTTTATTTTTGTACTTTAGTTAGTTTATTTAATTGTATTTATTTGTAGGTATTGTATTTAATTAATTTATTGATAGTGTAGTGTTAGGTTTAATTGTAACTTAGGTTAGGATTTATTTTACAGGTAATTTTGTAATTATTTTAACTAGGTAGCTATTAAATAGTTATTAACTATTTAATAGCTATTGTACCTGGTTAAAATAAATACAAAGTTGCCTGTAAAATAAATATTAATCCGAAAATAGCTACAATATAATTATTATTTATATTGTAGCTATATTAGGGTTTATTTTACAGGTAAGTATTTAGCTTTAAATAGGAATAATTTATTTAATAAGAGTTAATTTATTTTGTTAGATAAAAATTATATTTAACTTAGGGGGGTGTTAGGGTTAGACTTAGCTTTAGGGGTTAAAAAATTTATTAGAGTAGCGGTGAGCTCCGGTCGGCAGATTAGGGGTTAATGCTTGAAGTTAGGTGTCGGCGATGTTAGGGAGGGCAGATAAGGGGTTAATACTATTTATTATAGGGTTATTGAGGTGGGAGTGAGGCGGATTAGGGGTTAATAACTTTATTATAGTAGCGGTGCGGTCCGGTCGGCAGATTAGGGGTTAATAAGTGTAGGTAGGTGGCGGCGACGTTGGGGGGGGCAGATTAGGGGTTAATAAATATAATATAGGTGTCGGCGATGTTAGGCGCAGCAGAATAGGGGTACATAGGGATAATGTAGGTTGCGGCGGTGTACGGAGTGGCAGATTAGGGGTTAAAAAATTTTATTAGAGTGGCGGCGGTGTGGGGGGGCCTCGGTTTAGGGGTACATAGGTAGTTTATGGGTGTTAGTGTACTTTAGAGCACAGTAGTTAAGAGCTTTATAAACCGGCGTTAGCCCAGAAAGCTCTTAACTACTGACTTTTTTCTGTGGCTGGAGTTTTGTCATTAGATTTCTAACGCTCACTTCAGCCACGACTCTAAATATCGGCGTGAGAAAGATCCCATTGAAAAGATAGGATAAGCAAATGGCGTAGGGGGATCTGCGGTATGGAAAAGTTGCGGCTGCAAAGTGAGCATTAGACCCTTTCCTGACTGACTCCAAATACCAGAGGGCGGTAAAAACCAGCGTTAGGAGCCTCTAACGCTGGTTTTGACGGCTACTGCCAAACTCTAAATCTAGGCCTAAGTTACAAAAAATAAAAAAATAATTTACAAACATTAGAAAAAGATTTCAACAATTTTAAGCTAATTACACCTACTCTAAGCCCCCTAATAAAATAACAAAGCCCCCCAAAATAAAAAAATGCCCTACCCTATTCTAAAATACAAATAGAAAAGCTCTTTTACCTTATCAGCCCTTAAAAGGGCCTTTTGCGGGGCATGCCCCAAAGAATTCAGCTCTTTTGCCTGAAAAAAAAAAACATACAATACCCCCCCAACATTACAACCCACCACCCACATACCCCTAATCTAACCCAAACCCCCCTTAAATAAACCTAACACTAAGTCCCTGAAGATATCCCTACCTTATCTTCACCACGCCGGGTATCACCGATCCGTCCAGAGGAGCCTCCGAAGTCTTGATCCAAGCCCAAGCGGGGGCTGAAGAAGTCCATCATCGGGCTGAAGTCTTGATTCAAGCGGGCGCTGAAGAAGTCCATCATCGGGCTGAAGTCTTGATCCAAGCGGGCGCTGAAGAGGTCCATCATCGGGCTGAAGTCTTATATCAAGCGGCATCTTCAATCTTCTTTCTTCCGGAGCCATCTTCTTGCAGCCGACGCGGATCCATCCTCTTCTACCGATGCCTACTCGCCGAATGACGGTTCCTTTAAATGACGTCATCCAAGATGGCGTCCCTCGAATTCCAATTGGCTGATAGAATTCTATCAGCCAATCGGAATTAAGGTAGGAAAATTCTGATTGGCTGATGGAATCAGCCAATCAGATTCAAGTTCAATCCGATTGGCTGATCCAATCACCCAATCAGATTGAGCTCGCATTCTATTGGCTGTTCTGGACGGATCAGTGATACCCGGCGTGGTAAAGATAAGGTAGGGAGATCTTCAGGGGCTTAGTGTTAGGTTTATTTAAGGGGGGTTTGGGTTAGATTAGGGGTCTGTGGGTGGTGGGTTGTAATGTTGGGGGGGGGTTGTATGTTTTTTTTACAGGCAAAAGAGCTGAATTCTTTGGGGCATGCCCCGCATAAGGCCCTTTTAAGGGCTGGTAAGGTAAAAGAGCTTTTCTATTTGTATTTTAGAATAGGGTAGGGCATTTTTTTATTTTGGGGGTCTTTGTTATTTTATTAGGGGGCTTAGAGTAGGTGTAATTAGCTTAAAATTGTTGTAATCTTTTTCTAATGTTTGTAAATTATTTTTTTATTTTTTGTAACTTAGTTCTTTTTTTATTTTTTGTACTTTAGTTAGTTTATTTATTTGTAGGTATTTTATGTAATTAATTTATTGATAGTGTAGTGTTAGGTTTAATTGTAGATAATTGTAGGTATTTTATTTAATTAATTTATTGATAGTGTAGTGTTAGGTTTAATTGTAACTTAGGTTAGGATTTATTTTACAGGTCATTTTGTAATTATTTTAACTAGGTAGCTATTAAATAGTTATTAACTATTTAATAGCTATTGTACCTGGTTAAAATAAATACAAAGTTACCTGTAAAATAAATATTAATCCTAAAATAGCTATAATATAATTATAATTTATATTGTAGCTATATTAGGGTTTATTTTACAGGTAAGTATTTAGCTTTAAATAGGAATAATTTATTTAATAAGAGTTAATTTATTTTGTTAGATAAAAATTATATTTAACTTAGGGGGGTGTTAGTGTTAGGGTTAGACTTAGCTTTAGGGGTTAATAAATTTAATAGAGTAGCGGTGAGGTCCGGTCGGCAGATTAGGGGTTAATACTTGAAGTTAGGTGTCGGTGATGTTGGGAAGGGCAGATTAGGGGTTAATACTATTTATTATAGGGTTAGTGAGGCGGATTAGGGGTTAATAACTTTATTATAGTAGCTGTGAGGTAAATAATTGTAGGTAGGTAGCGGCGACGTTGGGGGGGCAGATTAGGGGTTAATAAATATAATATAGGGGTCGGCGGTGTTAGGGTTAGCAGATTAGGGGTACATAGGGATAACGTAGGTGGCGGCAGTGTACGGAGCGGCAGATTAGGGGTTAATAATAATATGCAGGGGTCAGCGATAGCGGGGGCGGCAGATTAGGGGTTAATAAGTGTAAGGTTAGGGGTGTTTAGACTCGGGGTACATGTTAGGGTGTTAGGTGCAGACTTAGGAAGTGTTTCCCCATAGGAAACAATGGGGCTGCGTTAGGAGCTGAACGCTGCTTTTTTTGCAGGTGTTAGTTTTTTTTTCAGCTCAAACGGCCCCATTGTTTCCTATGGGGGAATCGTGCACAAGCACGTTTTTGAAGCTGGCCGCGTCCGTAAGCACCGCTGGTATCGAGCGTTGCAGTGGCGGTAAATTATGCTCTACGCTCCCTTTTTGGAGCCTAACGCAGCCCTTCTGTGAACTCTAAATACCAGCGGTATTTAAAAGGTGCGGGAGAAAAAAAGCACGCGTAGCTAACGCACCCCTTTGGCCGCAGAACTCTAAATCTAGCGGTAAGTTTAATAAACAAAAACATTTGCTAAACCGCACCTAATAAAATAATCACACAACCACAGACTGTATCATCATCAATCTAAGTTTAATGAAGAAAAACAAAATAATCACACAACAGACTGTATCATCATCAATCTAAGTTTAATGAAGAAAAACAAAATAATCACACAACAGACTGTATCATCATCAATCTAAGTTTAATGAACAAAAACAAAATAATCACACAACAGACTGTATCATCATCAATCTAAGTTTAATGAACAAAAACAAAATAATCACACAACAGACTGTATCATCATCAAACTAAGTTTAATGTAGAAAAACGTTTTTTTACTTGCATTTTTCTGCAGCTAAGGGAAGTGGCTGCTAGATCTTGTTCCTTTAAAAAATGGTTCCATTGCTCAGGTCTGGTTATACACTGATTAGCCTGCCTGTGTTTAATCACACAACAGACTGTATCATCATCAAACTAAGTTTAATGTAGAAAAATGTTTTTTTACTTGCATTTTTCTGCAGCTAAGGGAAGTGGCAGCTAGATCTTGTTCCTTTAAAAAACGGCTCCATTGCTCAGGTCTGGTTATACACTGATTAGCCTGCCTGTGTTTAATCACACAACAGACTGTATCATCATCAAACTAAGTTTAATGAACAAAAACGTTTTTTTACTTGCCTTTTTCTGCAAACAGTTCTCTGCATTGAGTCTGCAGCTAAGGGAAGTGGCTGCTAGATCTTGTTCCTTTGAAAGCTGATCCATTGATCATGTCTGGCTTGCTTTTCTTTGCATGTGCTTGCTGAAACACAAGCGGACAGCTCCACCTACTGGCTATTTTAATGTATGCATGTGCTAATGCTTTCAATAGCAGTCAATGCTTTTCAATAGCAAAAAAAGGGCGTTATTCTGAAACGGCACAAATTGAACCGTCGTAAACCGAGGGCCACCTGTATATGATTCCAAAATTACAATCTATCATCAACTCCTATATTTGGAAAATTAAACAACCAAGAATAGCCAAATCTACACTGTATAGAGATCCCCTGGCGGGAGGACTTGGAGTCCCAAATATTCAAAACTACCGAAATGCTGTTTTACTTTCTAGAATCAAAGATTGGTGCTCATATGAGGAACACCACAATAAGCAGTGGGTACAGCTAAAACACAACCTCTCAAATTATCCCCAGCTCGGGTCCTCCTGTTGGACAGGAATATGTCTAGATAAAACAAAGCACCCTAATATTGCCATAATCTCAGAAATTTACAAAGTCTGGGCGAACATAATTAAGATACACCCAAACCTTTCATCGATACCCTCCCCACTCACGCCTACCCTAAGAAATACCAATTTTCAACCAGGCCTTTCCTACACACCAACTGGTACCAAAGATATACACCTCCTTCTGCCCACATATACCCTGGTGGAGGATGGTAGGCTATTAGACAAACAACTGATTCAACATCTAGGAGAAGGGTTCTTCACACACTGGTTTAGATACATACAACTAAACCACTTTCTTCAAACGAAACATAAAGACAAATTTGAGAAATTGTGTAGTTCTTCATCTCCAACGCATCACGCTATTTCCCTGACCTACAAACTACTGAGTACACATAATGAGAATGACCTGCCAACTTACACTAAGTCGTGGGATCATGACTTACCTTTTTTGATCCTAGAAGCGGAGTGGAACTCAATCTTCTCCTCTATAAAAAAGTCAGCACATTCAGCGAAACTGTTAGAGACAAATATTAAATTGCTAACTAAATGGTACCTTACACCACAAAGACTCAAATATATTTATCCAAATTCCTCCAACCTCTGCTGGAGACATTGCTCCAATGAAGGCTGCTTGTTTCACATTTGGTGGTCATGCCCAAAGATCCAACCATTTTGGACCTCAATCATATCCTATACAGAACACACTCTAGGAACTTCTTTAGATATAGATCCAGTAATTTTCTTGTTTCACAGATAACCTAAACTCAAGTCTAAACTATACACTAAATTGCTACAAATTCTAATAAACAGTGCACACCAACTTATCCCCCGAGCATGGAAAAAAGAAAATCCTCCGACTGCAAATGTGGATTCAAGAAACAAACACTAATCTTAAATTAGAAAGATATCACTACCTGCTCACAAACACACTAGATACGTACGCAGATTTAATGTACATATGGGACACCAGACCTACATAAACACCCCAATCATTTATGCCTTGAAGTCTCTAAGCCTGTCACTACAAACATAGGTCCACTATGAGTCTACTAATGCAAACATAACCACTATCAAACAATTAGTGGATTCATGTCTGTCCACCCCTCCTAATATTATCAGTCAAGAAAAGGCCACCTAGTGTCCTCAGGCACATACAGGGTGCACCTATTAACAGTTTATACACAGAGATCGTTACATGGAAATTATTGTTATATTATTGTTAATATTGATATTGTTATAACCTATTACTTATTGTTCGACTATTCCTATCCCTGTTGGATGGGAATGGAGATAGAAAGAAGGACATTTTGTTACTTTCGGATGTGTCACAGTAAACCAAGGACTTCTACAAGGACATGCCTTTTTCTATATGAAGAAAGTTTAACGCACACAATATTTTCAAAATGCCTATATTTTTCTTTCATACAACTGTATACTTATATATACAGCACAGACCCCCACTCACACATCATGGCAGATAATTGGCAGCGCTGCTGGCTGGCTCACATATGGACTGGACTGGTCTCTCTCTCTCTCAGACATAATGGTCCCCACGCCATGCCACTGTCTGGCACCACCCACCATCAGAGTGAGATCTGAGATGATATCCCAGCCAGCCATGATGATATGAGCCATCGACACTAAGTGCACACCTCCGTCTCCCACACCTCCCAGACCAATCTGTCCCTCCCCTCTGTAGACCGGTCACGCTCCTCACAGGCTGCTCTATTGCAGCCTGAGATGACAGCTGGCGCAGCCGCACAGCACACCCCATCACCATGTGAGGAACATGACCAGAGATGATAGAACAGGCTAAGGGGGAGGAGCAGGAACACTGCGGCTGCGCAACTGTTCAGAATGAGTGGGACGACATGCTGGTCAGGTGACAGGTCGATGATTTGTGGATGATCAGAGAGAGAGAGAGAGACATCATGGGGGACCGGAATCTGGATCAACAACAAGTAGTAGTAAGAACTAATGATTTTACAGTTAAAATTAAAAACTACTGTCTCACTGACTGTCACAGTCTCTGTGCACTCACTCACTGACAGACAGTTACAACTCACAAGTAGTGATGTCGCAAATTTAAAATTTTCCGTTCGCAAATGGCAAACGTGAACTTCCGCAAATTTTGCAAACGGGCGAACCGCCATTGACTTCAATAGGCAGGCGACTTTTAAAACCCACAGGGACTCTTTCTGGCCACAATAGTGATGGAAAAGTTGTTTCAAGGGTACTAACACCTGGACTGTGGCATGCCGGAGGGGGATCCATGGCAAAACTCCCACGTAAAATTACATAGTTGATGCAGAGTCTGGTTTTAATCCATAAAGGGCATAAATCACCTAACATTCCTAAATTGTTTGGAATAACGTGCTTTAAAACATCAGGTATGATGTTGTATCCATCAGGTAGTGTAAGGGTTACGCCCGCTTCACAGTGACAGACCAAACTCCCCATTTAACGCACCGCAAACAACAGCAAACAGTCCATTTGCACAACCGCAAACTCCCCATTTGTACAAGGTTGGATACCAAGCTAGCCATGTCCCGTTCCTTGTCCTCACTGATGTCATTGAAGGTCTCTTCCTCCACCCAGCCACGTACAACACCAAGGGTCCCCGAAAGGTGACAACAAGCCCCCTGGGACGCCTGCTGTGCTTAGTCTTCCACCTCGTCCTCAAAGCCACCTTCCTCCTCTGACGCCTCTTCTTAAGACTCCTCTCTCTGCGTTGCCTCTCTCTGCGTTATTATAAGGTGTGTTAAGTAGTACTATTCTTATCAGTTTAAACCCTGTTACGCCCTCTATCAGGGGACGTGTATATGGCATGGATTTTAGCAACCGGGAGATGGAAAAAGATGCTTGGTCGGTCCTCCGACTTCAAATTTGGGGCACTGCGCGTGCAATCTACTGTGCCACCAGATATGAGTGGTGTGTTAAGTAGTACTATTCTGATCAGTTTAATCCCTGTTACGTCCCCTATCAGGGGACGTGTATATGGCATGGATTTTAGGAACCGGGAGATGGAAAAAGATGCTTGGTCGGTCCTCCTACTTCAAATTTGTTGCACTGCGCGTGCAATCGTGGTCGGACTTTTAGCCGACGGACATTTGGCCGAAACACAAGTGGCTGTCACTAAACAGTCCGGCCACGAGATAGATAGATTTGATAGATAGATACATAGATTAGATAGATAGATCAATAGATGCAATAGATACATTTGATAGATACGATAGCTAGATAGATAGATAGATTTGATAGATAAATAGATAGATTTGATAGATAGATAGATAATTTCCCAGACAGAGAATTACAAGACGTGCGGTCTGGGACCCATGGTAAGGTTCCCAGAGGCAGTTGCGGCGCCAGGGGACGTGTATATGGCATGGATTTTAGGAACCGGGAGATAGAAAAAGATGCTTGGTCGGTCCTCCTACTTCAAATTTGGAGCACTGCGTGTGCAATCTAATGTACCACCAGATAGGAGTGGTGTGTTAAGTAGTACTATTCCTATCAGTTTAATCCCTGTTACGTGCCTTTTTTTTGGTTTGGTTTTTGAAGCCACAGTGCAGCACCAGAGGCCAGAAAAATTTGGCATGTACACATGCCTGAAAAATTAGGTATTGTTGCAGCCGCTGCTATAGCAGCGACCAGAAAAATTGATGTTTGTTTCCCAGGCAGAAAGTGCCCTAAAACATTGCGGCTTGAACCCTAGTTGGTGGCGGATAAGTGATGCAAGTCATCCGGCATTCAAAGATAAAATACAGCAGTGTGTGGACCATTTTTTGCCCAAGCCAGCTCATCTCATCAGGCCTTTTTTAGTCAAATGTATCGCCCAATGTCAGTCCCTTTGGGATCCATCCCTCATTAATCTTAATAAAGGTGAGGTAATATAGACATTTTTGACCTAGGCGACTTCTCTTCTCAGTGACAATACCTCCTGCTGCACTGAAGGTCCTTTCTGACAGGACACTTGAAGCGGGGCAGGCCTGCACACCCAGTAGTCAAGGGGTTCATCGCTCCTCAGAGTGTCGAGATCTGCAGTTAAGGCGAGGTAGTCTGCTACCTGTCGGTCGAGTCGTTCTCTGAGGGTGGACCCCGAAGGGCTGTGGCGATGCATAGGAGTTAAAAAGCTCCGCATGTCCTCCATCAACAACACGTCTGTAAAGCATCCTGTCCTTGCCGGCGTGGTTGTGGGAGTCGGAGGATTACTTTCACCTCTTCCCCTGTTAGATTCTCATTGTGCTGTGACATCACCCTTATACGCTGTGTAAAGCATCGTTTTTAATTTATTTTGGAACTTCTGCATCCTTTCCGACTTGCGGTAATTCAGTAACATTTCAGGCACTTTATGCTTATACCGGGGGTCTATTAGCGTGGACACCCAGTACAGGTCGTTCTCCTTCAGCTTTTTTATACGAGGGTCCCTCAACAGGCACGACAGCATGAAAGACCCCATTTGCACAAGGTTGGATGCCGAGCTACTCATGTCCCGTTCCTCATCCTCAGTGATCTCACTGAAGGTATCTTCTTCCCCCCAGTCACGTACAACACCATGGGTACCAGATAGGTGACAACGAGCACCCTGGGATGCCTGTTGTGGTTGGTCTTCCTCCTCCTCCTCCTCAAAGCCACATTCCTCCTCTGACTCCTCTTCCTCACAATCCTCTTCCAGCGTTGCCGCTGGTCCAGCAAGCGATGCCGATAAGGCTGTTTCTGGTGGTGATGGTGACCACAACTCTTCCTCTTCCTCTTCACGCTCATCTACGGCCTGATCCAGCACTCTTCGCAGGGCACGCTCCAGGAAGAAAACAAATGGTATGATGTCGCTGATGGTGCCTTTGGTGCGACTGACTAGGTTTGTCACCTCCTCAAAAGGACACATGAGCCTACAGGCATTGCGCATGAGCATCCAGTAACGTGGCAAAAAAATTCCCAGCTCTGCAGAGGCTGTCCTAGCACCCCGGTCATACAAATACTCGTTAACAGCTTTTTCTTGTTGGAGCAGGCGGTCGAACATGAGGAGTGTTGAATTCCAACGTGTCGGGCTGTCGCAAATCAAGCGCCTCACTGGCATGTTGTTTCACCGCTGGATATCTGAAAAGTGCGCCATGGCCATGTAGGAACGCCTCAAATGGCCACACACCTGGCCTGCTTCAGGACATCCTGTAAGCCTGGGTACTTATGCACAAAGTGTTGTACGATCAGATTACACACATGTGCCATGCACAGCACATGTGTCAACTTGCCCAATTTCAATGCCGCCACCAAATTACTTCCATTGTCAGAAACCTCTTTGTCGATCTACAGTTGGTGCGGAGTCAGCCACTGATCCACCTGTGCGTTCAGGGCGGACAGGAGTGCTGGTCCGGTGTGACTCTCTGCTTTCAGGCAAGTCAACCCCAAGACGGCGTGACACTGCCGTATCCGGGATGTGGAATATTACCTGGGGAGCTGAGGGGGGTGCCATTGATGTGGAGCAAGAAGCAGCAGCAGAAGAGGACTCAGCCGAGGAGGTTATGGAAGAGGATGGAGTAGGAGGAGTAGAGGAGGTGGCAGCAGGCCTGCCTGCAAGTCGTGGCGGTGTCACCAACTCCTCTGCAGAGCCATGCATTCCATGCTTGGCAGCCGTCAGCAGGTTTACCCAATGCGCAGTGTAGGTGATATACCTGCCCTGACCATGCTTTGCAGACCAGCTATCAGTGGTCAGATGGACCCTTGTCCCAACACTGTGTGCCAGACATGCCATTACTTCCTTTCGCACAATCGAGTGCAGGTTGGGGATTGCCTTTTGTGCAAAGAAATTTCGGCTGGGTATCTTCCACTGCGGTGTCCCAATAGCTACAAATTTTTGGAACGCCTCAGACTCCACCAGCTTGTATGGTAAAAGCTGGCAGGCTAAGAGTTCAGACAAGCCAGATGTCAGACGCCGGGCAAGGGGGTGACTTTGTGACATTGGCTTCTTAAGCTCAAACATGTCCTTGACAGACACCTGACTGTGGGAAGATGAGCAGGAACTGCTCCGGAAGAGAGACGGAGTGGCGGATGGTTGAGAGGGGGCAAGGAGGACAGCAGTGGTTGACGTGGCTGAAGATGCTGGACCAGGAGGAGGATGGCGGCTTTGAGTTTGTGTGCTGCTTCTACTCATGTGTTGATCCCATAGGCATTTGTGATGTGCGATCATGTGCCTTCGCAAAGCAGTTGTACCTAGGTGGGTGTTGGACTTCCCACTACTCAGTTTCTTTTGGCACAGGTTGCAAATGGCATCGCTGTTGTCAGGGGCAGACACACACAAAAAATGCCACACTGCTGAGCTCTGCGATGACGGCATTCTGGTGGTGGCAACAGCATGCGTTGATTGGCATGCTGTCTGGCTGATCCCCGGGTGCCGATGCATGCTGTCTGACTGTGCCACTAGCTCCTTGTGATGACCTCCCCCTGCTTCCAACTCGTCTCCCCCTCCTCCTCTCTGTCTCCCCATCTGAATTTTCTCCTGTTCTTCTTCTCTTCTAGCGGGCATCCACGGACGCATTGTCATCATCAACCACTTCACTTGTATCTGACAAATCAACAAAGGAAGCAGCAGCGGGTACAACATCATCATCATCACACCGTACATCCATGTCTGTAATGCTGCCTGACTGAGACATATCACTGTTATCTACATCCTCTGTCAATGATGGTTGCGCATCACTCATTTCTTCCAACTGCTGTGTAAATAACTCCTCTGACAGATCAAGTGAAGCGGCTGTGGTGCTAGTGTTGGTGGTGGCGGCAGGCGGGCGAGTGGTAACTTGAGAGGTGCCCGAAGATAAGCTGGAGGAGGATGGTGCGTCAAGGTTTGGAGCGGAAGCTATAGAAGATTGGGTGTCCTGTGTTAAAAAGTCAACTATGTCCTCCTCAGAACTTTTCGAGTTCATGGTACGTGGCCTCTGAACACTGGGCATTATTCTAGGGCCAAAGGGAATCACAGCACCCCGACCATGATGGCACCTGCGGGGTGGCCTGCCTCTGCCTCTCATTTTTTTTTAAATGTACAATTACACTACTATTAAACAAGATATGAGTGGTGCCACTGGGCAAGTGGGCACAGTATACTCTGTGAGCCTGACACAAAAAAGCAGACTGATATTTCACAGTCCAAAAAGTTTTTTTTGTTTTAAATGTACACTTACACTACTATTAAACAAGATATGAGTGGTATAGAAAAATAGGAGACACAGATACGGTATATGCGAAACAAAAATGGGTTTATTTACAGGTAGCGAGATTGCTACATGAGTGATATAACAAATAACACAAAAATCGATAGGTGAAACAATGCACCTGTAGTGGAGGGGATAAACACCCCGGGGTTAGAATACAATGGTTGGTGAGCTGGAAAAACAGGTATACGCGTTTCACACAGTGAACTTAAAAACACCCGCTCACACCTCTATTGGTCCGCCGGGTATACTCCCTTCAAGAAACGGACCAATGAAATAACACTCACTAGAGCCGCAGCTCCCTGCCAAATATGTAACATGATTTCACTGACTCTGACAGACAGCGTTACTGAAACTAACACAGACTAACATAGTTATACTCTTGTGAACCAGCTCCTTACCTAATGTATAAACAATATACTCATAGGTTCTATCAGACTGTAATCCAATAAATAAATTAATTAAACCAGGTAATGTTCCATATGATAATGTAACAATACGGTCGTATAGTTTGATTGTGACTTGTCTGACCCATTCCATAGGAGGCTCGTGATGTCTGTTTAATACTTCTTATCCACGCTCTCTAAAATACAATAAAGAAAATCTATTAGGGCGTGCGTTTGAGTTAATAGCTAGCTAGAGTATGGTCCTGTCAGTTACACTGTTGTGTGGCGAAATGATACCCCTATTAGTACTAATCGAAAAAAGTATGTACAGCTCCTGTCATATTTGTAATTCCGTTAAGTGCTGTATTAGCAAGCTAAACAGGGTGGCCCTATTATTCTAGTGAAAATGGTCCACATACATTAGTTGAAATATAATTAGTAATGGAGCTGTGTACAAAAGATGGGAATAGAATGAAGTAATATGTCTAGGTCTAATAAAGGATGATGTGTAGTGGACATAAGTACCCCTCTTTAAATGTATATGTATAGGGGTTCTAGCCCTGAAACTATTCATTAACTAGACGTTATTGGGACTAACCTTCAAACTGTTTATAAGAGGGACCTAATGAGGGAGGAGGAAAAGGAAAAAGGGGGGGATAATGGTAGAAACTTCAGTTGGCCACCTACCACGTTACTACATAGGGTGGATGTCCTGTGTCCAAAGCAAATATTTTAGGGAGAATAACTGATTACTCTTGGTCCTGTTTAGGTGTCATGTCTGTAATCTCCCATCCTAGGGAAAACCAGGACAGTTCACAGGTGGGAGAAGCTCACCAAAAGTTGATGAAGTCAAACTCTGAGTTCAGACCCTCCGGAACCCTGGTCCTCAGTTTAAAAATCCAAAAGGCTTCCCTTTCTCCCAACCTGCGACTCCTGTCCTGGCTACCCCTAAGTGGAGGTATCCTTTCTATGATCGTCCAGGTAAAAGTCAAAATACTTTTCCGGTGTTTCCCTGAGAAGTGTTGTATAAGGGGGGTGGTGAGCACACCTGCACGTATGTCTGTGTTCCTTAATGCGGGTCCTCGCCTCCCTGGTGGTTAGCCCTACATACTATACGGAGCACTCCTTGACATAAATAATAAATGTGGGTCTATAGTTGAGACAAGAGTCTATCCGAAATATTTGTCCAGTGACTAATGAGCTAAACGTCTCCCCTGTATCCACCTTTTCGCATGCCACACAAGTGCGGTGATGGCAGCGAAAAGTGCCCTTGCAACTGAGCCATCATGACTGTGGATTTTCACGCCTCTTTAGTCTTGTTGGTGCAAATATATTGCCTATTGATATACTTTTTTTGTAGGTGTATCTCAGACCCTTTTCCACCACAGTCTGTAGACCATCGTCTGTTGATAGTAAACTGAAATGTTTCTTGACTATTTGGCAAATTTCTTTGTACTGTCTGGAGTATTCTGTCATAAAAATCACTTTGTCATCTCGCCTATTCTGGGGCCCACTCCTGCTCACTCTACTCTTGGAGGAATCTAGCAGACTGTCCCTAGGTATATCTTTTGGGTTGGTGGGAGCTGTCCCACATCTACGGAGGAAGAAACCCCCAGAGGAGTGGCATTATTTGGTATGGCCGGTTTATTGACGACCTCCTCTTTATATGGGGCGGTACTGACCTGGAGCTAAAAACATTTATTGACAGTTTGGACAATGACTGGTTGGGCATTTACTTTACAAATGAAGTCCAGCAGAATACCATTAGCTTCTTAGATGTAACACTCAAGGGTATCGCAGGCAGGAGTATAATCTCTGAAACATATTGCAAGCCCATATCAGGGAACTCACTCCTGCATGCTGACAGTAGCCACCCTAAAGGGATGTTCACCGGGGTGGCCAAAGGGCAGTTCATCCGGCTTAAAAGAAATTGCAGTGAACCTAAAGTGTATGAGAAACAAGCGGATGACCTGGCCAGGCGCCTCCATGACAGGGGATATAGCAGGTCCATTATATCTAAGGCTAGGAGAGTAGTAAAAGATATACCTAGGGACAGTCTGCTAGATTCCTCCAAGAGTAGACTGAGCAGGAGTGGGCCCCAGAATAGGCGAGATGACAAACTGATTTTTATGACAGAATACTCCAGACAGTACAAAGAAATTTGCCAAATAGTCAAGAAACATTTCAGTTTACTATCAGCAGATGATGGTCTACAGACTGTGGTGGAAAAGGGTCTGAGATACACCTACAAAAAAAGTAGATCAATAGGCAATATATTAGCACCAACAAGACTAAAGAGGCGTGAAAATCCACAGTCATCATGGCTCAGTTGCAAGGGCACTTTTCGCTGCCATCACCGCACTTGTGTGGCATACGAAAAGGTGGATACAGGGGAGACTTTTAGCTCATTAGTCACTGGACAAATATTTCAGATAGACTCTTGTCTCAACTGTAGATCCACATTTATTATTTATGTCATTAATTGCAAGCAGTGCTCCGTACAGTATGTAGGGCTAACCACCAGGGAGGTGAGGACCCGCATTTACGAACACTTATCAGACATACGTGCAGGTGTGCTCACCACCCCCCTTATACAACACTTCTCAGGGAAACACTGGAAAAGTATTTTGACTTTTACCTGGACGATAATAGAAAGGATACCTCCACTTAGGGGTGGCCAGGACAGGAGTCGCAGGTTCGGAGAAAGGGAAGCCATTTGGATTTTTAAACTGAGGACCAGGGTTCCGGAGGGCCTGAACTCAGAGTTTGACCTCATCAACTTTTGGTGAG
Source organism: Bombina bombina (assembly GCF_027579735.1). Classification (NCBI taxonomy): domain Eukaryota; kingdom Metazoa; phylum Chordata; class Amphibia; order Anura; family Bombinatoridae; genus Bombina; species Bombina bombina. The sequence continues at coordinate 8,402,892 of NC_069502.1, read as the reverse complement.
CTTCTCCCACCTGTGAACTGTCCTGGTTTTCCCTAGGATGGGAGATTACAGACATGATACCTAAACAGGACCAAGAGTAATCAGTTATTCTCCCTAAAATATTTGCTTTGGACACAGGACATCCACCCTATGTAGTAACGTGGTAGGTGGCCAACTGAAGTTTCTACCATTATCCCCCCTTTTTTTCTTTTCCTCCTCCCTCATTAGGTCCCTCTTAAAAACAGTTCGAAGGTTAGTCCCAATAACGTCTAGTTAATGAATAGTTTGAGGGCTAGAACCCCTATACATATACATTTATTATACATTTAAAGAGGGGTACTTATATCCACTACACATCATCCTTTATTAGACCTAGACATATTACTTCATTCTATTCCCATCTTTTGTACACAGTTCCATTACTAATTATATTTCAACTAATGTATGTAGACCATTTTCACTAGAATAATAGGGCCACCCTGTTTAGCTTGCTAATACAGCACTTAACGGAATTACAAATATGACAGGAGCTGTACATACTTTTTTCGATTAGTACTAATAGGGGTATAATTTCGCCACACAACAGTGTAACTGACAGGACCCTACTCTAGCTAGCTATTAACTCAAATGCATGCCCTAATAGATTTTCTTTATTGTATTTTAGAGAGCGTGGATAAGAAGTATTAAACAGACATCACCGAGCCTCCTATGGAATGGGTCAGACAAGTCACAATCAAACTACACGACCATATTGTTACATTATCATATGGAACATTACCTGGTTTAATTAATTTATTTATAGGATTACAGTCTGATAGAACCTATGAGTATATTGTTTATACATTAGGTAAGGAGCTGGTTCACAAGAGTATAACTATGTTAGTCTGTGTTAGTTTCAATAACGCTGTCTGTCAGAGTCAGTGAAATCATGTTACATATTTGGCAGGGAGCTGCGGCTCTAGTGAGTGTTATTTCATTGGTCTGTTTCTTGAAGGGAGTATACCCGGCGGACCAATGGAGGTGTGAGCGGGTGTTTTTAAGTTCACTGTGTAGTATGTTTAATTAGGTAATGAGTAAGGCCAAGGGCTGAAACGCGTATACCTGTTTTTCCAGCTCACCAACCATTGTATTCTAACCCGGGGTGTTTATCCCCTCCACTACAGGTGCATTGTTTCACCTATCGATTTTTTTGTTATTTGTAATATCACTCATGTAGCGATCTCGCTACCTGTAAATAAACCCATTTTTGTTTCGCATATACCCATATCTGTGTCTCCTATTTTTCTATACTTTGATTCCTGGCTAGACAGGAGCACACACAGACACCGGGGGCGAATCAGGTCCTGACCGCGAACCACACTTTCAATCCAGGACCCATACAGGAACAAGTGTAATCGGCACATCTGCTACCAGAGGCGGACTTTAACACAGCCTGAGATCCTGACAGGACGTTATTCCCGACACTACGTGAGGCATAGCCCGGAGTGAAGGCTGAATTAGTCTGAAGAAAACAGGAGGTATGTGTTTCGGGGACTATTGTTTCCGCGAGTGTTTTGTTTGATTCTGTGCTCAGGAACACAACACTGAATAAACCGATAGCTCACTTTACTCTACACCCATTGAGGTTGGGGAATCCTCTGGGGGTATATTTCTCTGTACACGCTGTGCACTATACAAATTATACAGTCTTGTTTTGCTAAGGATATTGACAGCTTTGTATTTAGTGCATAAACACAACTATTGGGACTTTTTCTCCTATATTGTCATTCTCCATTTTCTTTGGTATTTCAAGATATGAGTGGTGCCACTGGGCAAGTGGGCACAGTATACGCTGTGAGCCTGACACAAAAAAGCAGACTGATGTTTCACAGTCCAAAAAGTTTTTGTTTTTTTAAATGTACACTTACACTACTATTAAACAAGATATGAGTGGTACCACTGGGCAAGTGGGCACAGTATACGCTGTGAGCCTGACACAAAAAAGCAGACTGATGTTTCACAGTCCAAAAAGTTTTTTTTTTTTTAAATGTACACTTACACTACTATTAAACAAGATATGAGTGGTGGCACTGGGCAAGTGGGCACAGTATATGCTGTGAGCCTGACACAAAAAAGCAGACTGATGTTTCACAGTCCAAAAAGTTTTTTTTTTTAAATGTACACTTACACTACTATTAAACAAGATATGAGTGGTGCCACTGGGAAAGTGGGCACAGTATACGCTGTGAGCCTGGCACACATGCTGGCAGGCAGGCAACTGCAATTAGATTACACAAGCAGACTGATGTTTCACAGTCAAAAAAGTTTTTTTTTTAAATTTACACTACTGTTACACCAGATATGAGTGGTGGCACTGGGCAAGTGGGCACAGTATACGCTGTGAGCCTGGCACACACGCTGGCAGGCAGGCAACTGCAATTAGATTACACAAGCAGACTGATGTTTCACAGTCAAAAAAGTTTTTTTTTTTTTAATTTACACTACTGTTACACCAGATATGAGTGGTGGCACTGGGCAAGTGGGCACAGTATACGCTGTGAGCCTGACAGACACACTGGCAGGCAGGCAGGCAACTGCAATTAGATTACACAAGCAGACTGATGTTTCACAGTCAAAAAAGTTTTTTTTTTTTTAAATTTACACTACTGTTACACCAGTTATGAGTGGTGGCACTGGGCAAGTGGGCACAGTATACAATGTGAGCCTGACACACACGCTGGCAGGCAGGCAACTGCAATTAGATTACACAGGAAAAAAAAAGCAGCCCTAAAAAGGGCTTTTTGGGGTGCTGTCCTTACAGCAGAGATCAGATGAGTCCTTCAGGACTGTAGTGGACACTGAATACACTAGCCTAGCTATCAATTTCCCTATGAAATCAGCAGCAGCTACACTGTCCCTCCTCTCTCTAAGAATGCAGCTTCTGAATGAATCTAAAATGGCTGCTGTCCAGGAGCTGGGAGGGTCTGGGAGGGAGGGTCTGCTGCTGATTGGCTGTAATGTGTCTGCAGACTGTAAGATACAGGGTCAAAGTTTACTCAATGATGATGAATAGGGGCGGATCGAACATCGCATATGTTCGCCCGCCGTGGCGAACGCGAACAAGCTATGTTCGCCGGGAACTATTCGCCGGCGAACTATTCGCAACATCACTACTCACAAGTTGTTTGAAATTGACGTGACAGTCCAGTCAGAATTTATAAAAAGTGTAAGTATGTTTTTGAATATGGCAGCAGCAGGCATATTTTTCAAGTTAGGAGTCAGGCCCGTATCTCTGAAACTGAATTTGATCATTATTAAATGGCTTAAGGCTTAGGCTTTCAATTCAAAATTACTTTTGAGGACAGTGTGTGCTTACCTACGCTTTAAAAAAAATATATCAATCGTTCAGCATAAAAAAAAAATGTTTTTTTTTAACTTGATTGATATATAAATGTGTTTAATATGTTAAAAAAATGTCAGGCTTGTGTTTTATATTATTAAATCTATGTTGGCTCTGGTATTAAAGAAATATTTTCGGCTAGATTACGAGTTTTTGTTGGTAAGGCTTTTTCTCACTGCTCATGTCAGGGTACAGGTAAATGACATATATATATATATATATATATATATATATATATATATATATATATATATATATATATATATATATATATATATATATATATGTATGTCAATAGGACAGGGAAATGTGTTTATGTATGAAACCATATTTTTATCAGATATTACTGAAATAGGGTTGAAATTCTGATGTCAGGATTTGATTCACAAAACCCCCACAAGTTGAATAAACATTTCAGTACTAAATTGCAGACAGGATATCTCCAGAGACATTTCTAGCTAGAGTGTGAAAATGAAGTCCATACCAGATTTGTAATTTAAAATTTCACTTTGACACTAAAGCATTTGCTCTTTAGTTGGAAGTGCAAAAATCCAGAGCACTCTGTACCCCATGCGGTGAATGAAGATGAAGAGTCTGGGAACTGTCTTCAAGGTAGGAGGAGATTTGGGAGAAAGAGCAGTGGGGGTTAAAGAAATGGCCTTTAACAAGCTGCCTGAGTGACCCTGTGAAATAAAGGCACATTTTAAGATGTAAGTTTGAATTACAACAAATAAATTATATATTTTTTTGTATGCCTCAGAAAGTATTAAATATAGAAATTTGGGAAATTGTCAAATTCTCTATTATTACATGGGTATTTACTAAACTTGGCAGAAACACATATTTTAAATTATACTCTTGGGAACCATTGTTAAACAATAGCATAGAAATTAATACATGTGTGTGCATATATATAACATAATTTTTCTATTTTTCATATGGACCATAGAGGAATTCATGCAGGCAGAACTGGTTGGAGATGTAAAACATGCTGAATTTGCATGAATGCCATATCAGGATTTTAAATGCCATTAATTTCAAAATAATAAGCAGTATTAAATTGCTTTAATATAATATAATGTTAGACACATGATATTTCATATCAAAACGATCAGAAAATTCATAAGATACTACTCTATCTAAAACAAATATTGTGAATAATTGTTGTAGAGAGTTATAGTCTAATGAATAACCATTTCATAGGAATACTGAATTATTTTAAAAATGTTGGTTAAATGTATTGCTGTGTTGTATGTCTAATGCCCCCGAGTGTCCAGAATCCAGTAGGACAGTTAAGGGAATTAACTGTTCAAAAGATGCATTTCAATGGTGAACATGTTCAGCTCCGTTAAGGGCCAATCCAATTAGGTATTCCAGATACCCAATAGCAGGGACAAGGTTTTGAAGGGCCACCCATATTCCACACCTATGATTAAGAATATAAGTTGTATGCAGGATAGGGGAAAAAGACACTGGCTGCTGATTTTGTAACTGACTGAACTGTTGCGTGGGAGACAGTCAAACTATAAAACAAAGTGGGCCATACTTCTCCTTATCCATTGCAATTACACTTATTTTATATGAGGTGGGACAAGTCTTGAAGCTGAATATCACTGGTAAAGTATATATATATATATATATATATATATATATATATATATATATATATATATATATATATATATATATATATATATATATATATAAAAAAAAGATTATTGGTAAGAACATAGTCCAGTTATAATAAATAGATTTAAAGAGAACAGTCTATATTCTGCTTATATTCATAGCCCTGTGTAGGATCAAGTTTATCTTTTGTATGCTAAGAAATTCATTTAAAGCAATTGTTCACAGTAAGAATATATGTATTTTTAGTATCCTAATTAGAATTGTGTTAGAGTAAATTGTGGTTAAATAACTGAGTGTATTGCTTGAATGTTAGCAGCTAAATATCTTAGAATCTCATTGTGTTAACTGAATGAAAGGCTATTTGTAAATAAGATTGTTTTTTAAAGGTAAACTTTTCTGGGCTTTGTAAGAAGTATAGCATATCTTAATAGTTTTAAACACATATAATATTGTTTCATGTTCTAGTATTACAAATATATTCCAATATGCTCATAGATATTAACTAAATAAAAGAATTCAGATATTTATATTAATTTTATGGTTTCTAGTAGATGCATATTGATTGAGGGTTTATTTTAAAGGATAATTATTTAAATATATTGTGTTATAACCCTGCCATAGACTAATATATTATTTGGAGAGCACTACTGAAGATTTTTAATAAATATACTGACATATTGTATGGAGGCATTGCGTGAGATTTATTAATATTTATCATATTGATATCATATATTTGTAGTAAATAGAAATTATTATAAAAGAGAGAAAAAGTTTCATATTTCGAAATTAATATTTTGAAAATATTTTTTTTTGTTTTTTTGAAGATTGAAATATTGATGTTCATATTTCGAGATTGATATTGATATTTTGAAATATTGTTAAAGATTAATTTTTGAAAAATTGATAAAAATATAAATTTTTCATATTTCAAAATTAATCAAAACTATTAATTTTTCATATTTCAAAATTCATCAAAAATATTGATTTTTCATATTTCAAAATAAATCAAAAATATTAATTTTTCATATTTCAAGATTAATAAAAATATGATTTTTTTTCATATTTCAAAATTCATAAAAATATAAAAAAAAATTATATTTCAAAATTAATATTATTATTTTTTTTAAAATATAAAGTTTTTTTCTTCTCTCTTTTTATTGGTAAAAATTGTATTAGCATTTTAATTTAACTAAATACTAAGCCAATATAATAATGTCTGTAGCCAGAAGTGACTCATTTAATTCTATACATAGCATTGAAAATGGTCCCATCACAATACCCCTTACAAAAGGTCAGATCCTTAAGAAAGATGTCATAAGTCACATTAAAGAGAAGTTTAATATTGCGGGTGAATTAAATTATTTTATGGATATGCTTGAAATTAGGGCTAAAAATATTACCGTTAATAATAATATGTGGAATGAAAAAAATGATTTTTTCCAAGAATTATTAATGATTAATCAATGCAGGACTCTAAAAAAGCGAGACGAACTAATACTAAAATCTTGGCCCCTTTTGATATGCATTATTGACGAAATGTCGCTTTGTGTCATAGACAAACGATTGCAGATACAGGAGCTAGAAAGTAATATTCGTTCCTCATGCAGATGTGAAGAGGATTTAAAAATAGCCAAAAATAAAATGGAGGAATTTGCCCAAAACCTAACCGCCTTAGATAAGCATAATATAGACTCACACAGATACAAGAATTAAATAAACAGCTTGCGCAAAGCCAGACAGAATTAAGTGATTTAAAAAGGTCATATCGCCATAAGGAAAACCCCTATATTAACAGTGAGAATAATGCAGATAATGCTAACTCCCTTAGAGAACTCGTCAGGGACGAGGTACAAAAATATATGGAAGAGTATAGATAAATGACCCCTAATGGGTCAGAAATAGATTTCCCAAATAGGCAGTCACCTCATGATGTAAATCCAAGAAACTGCTGTAACTCAGCTGGTGCGGATGAGGGAAACTCTAATAGAGAATCCCAAAGTAAGTCTAATAAGGTCTATGATTCCCATAAAATAGTTACTTTCATACAGGGTGCAGTACCTATGTTCTCCAATAAGGGAACAAAATCTGTAATTGATCATTTAGAGGCTTTTGAAAATGCATTAGCTATAATGAATGTTACAAGTGAGAAACTAAAAATTGAATTTCTGCCCTGGGTATTTGACAGTAAGCATCACAAATTCTTTACTTCACTAAAGGATTTGAATATTCATTCCTGGTGTGAAGTGAAATGACAATGCAGAAAGGAATTTGGTCAACATCACACTAAAACTGCCGCGAAAATAGCGGTATATGGTTTAAAATATAGTGCGAATCAAAGTCCCATTGAGTTCCTTTCTGAATTGAAAAATGCGTACAGTATGGCTGAAGATAATCCCAGATTTGATTGCTCAGAATTTGTAAATTTATTTTTTAAAGCACTGCCTACACCCATCAAAATTAACTTAGCTAGAGATTTTTATGAGGACTGCTCATTGGAATGGCTTATCAAAGAGAGTACAAAATTATACTCTATTCAGCAGTCCAGTGAGCAGGGGGTTAAAAAGGAATCAAAACCCAAAATTGTAGCAGAAACTAGGGTGTCACCTAGCCGCCTCAATTTGGAGTCTAAAAAGAAAACCTACGCGGAGGTGGCCAGTCAAAACAGGCCATCTCCACAGAGGTTTAACTCTGCCCCTTCCCCTACATGGGCTGAGGCGCAGAGAGACTATAACCAAAGTGGGGGACATAATCAGGTGAACAATTACTCACAAAGAGAATACTCACCAAATAATTGGTACCCACGCAAAGGTAGATACAATAGACGGTGAAGATATTCTCAGCGTAACCAGAAACCCCAAATATATACTGCTCCCCAAAATCATAACGCTGAACAAGCTGAACCCCAGGGGCAACCACGCCAGAATAGAAATAGTGGCCCTGATTCTGAGGGGACCCAATGGTCCAGGAATCACTATTATGGGGCATCAAGAGATAGGCCCAGGGGTAGAGGTAACTTGTACAATCAGGTATATATGCTTTTTACCCAGTTAAATCGGTTAAGCGAACAATTCGCTAATATGAGTCAACCTTCTACGGCTCAGCAACCGAACAATACTTTTTTAGGGGTACAGCCAGTGGTCAGCAGTGGACCACAGGCACAGTCATAAATACTGAAATATCACCTGAAAGGGAGGGGAGAGATACACAAAATGTAATAATAAATATCAATGATACTAATCATGTTCTCTCCCCACAGACCGGAAACGGACAATTTAGCTGTGATGACGAGCAACCTCGGCCTGAAAGCATTAACCAATCTTTCCCTTTGCAGTGTTCTCTTAACCTTATTTCCACAGATGCAGTACACAAGAATCCAGCTGACCCTGTCATAGAGGAGACCGGTAGGTATGAAGCTTCCTCTGAACGGGAAAACATGGCGAATTCAGGTAACATGTGGCGAAGCCCACAGATGTATGATAACGCCAACTTTATGTGTGAAAGGGTAGAAAATGCAGGGAGATATTATGTATTAACTGAGCTGCAAGATTCAGTCTCCAACCCTATCATGGGTTTAATTGATACTGGGTCTCAGGCAACTATTTTATCCCACAGGTACTACACACAGCTAAATGAGCTAACACCCCACAAACCTAAAATAAAAGAATTTGATGGTTCTCTAATAGGAGTTGGGGGTGACTCTCTAAAATTCTATGGTACGGCCTGGTTAAAACTGGGGAACAGGGTCATAAGACACCCTGTCATTATAGTGGATCTGCCTACTGATCGTTTAATTATTGGTAGTGGTCTCCTGAAGCGACTAAGCACCATAATTGATTGCATAAATAATGTAATTTGGTCACAAGTTAAAATACCTATAAATTATGAAAAATCTGGTATATCTCGCCCCCGACATAACTGTCACGTAGTGGAAGAGAAACCAGATGCTGTGGAGATTCATTTCAGGAATAACTCTGTTCCTGAAATCACTATTTTACAGATAGATGATCAGACTCCTTTAAGTGGCTCTGATGGTAATACTTTTAAAATTTTGCCTGGAAAGATTGCGAATATTTCCCTAGATGGCGATGTATTAACCATATCTCTATACAAGGGGGATCATAGAATCCCTAAGGGGGGAGGCCACGCTCAATACCTCACAGGGATTGAGAGAGTTAAAGAGGATCTATTTATCCCTATACAAGTACACAACCTTGGTAAAACCAAGTATGCTAAATTAAACTTAAAACAGGAATCTAGCTATATAAGCAAAGGCTTATTAGCACAGATAGCTGAACCTAAAGTGATTAAATATCTTTCTCCCCAAGACCACTGTGTCCACAACCTGGATAACAGGTTTGAAAGCTATAACATTACAGCTAAATGCTTATTATCTGTATCTATAGGTAATAAATCAGTGAAGCACCTGTTTTTAGTTTTAAACACTCACCATAATCAAATATACATTGGCAATGATATCTTACATAGATATGCCATACAAATAGATTTGATTAACTCTTGCCTCTGGAGCAGGTTAAAGGGGGATCCTGAAGTATTTCATGATGAAAATGCAGCCCTGAAATCAAACCAGCAATTACCATATGCTGAAAATATGCAGGTGTCTAACGATGTTATAATTCCTGCTGGGGCTGATAAATTTCTTTTACCCTTACAGGTAAAGAGAGGTCGGAAATTAAAAACTTCTGAAACACTAATTTGCCTCTCCCATAGAATACAAAATCTGGGTGTCACAGTGACCTACACTCCTATGGTGAATATTGGAACTGTTCCAATACATATTATTGTGCATAACATGACCCCACAGGATATAACATTATCCAAGGAAACTACCATAGGATATGCACTGGAATCAAGTTATTACACTTTTGGATTCCAGAATAATGTAATTGGGCTAATACCTGAAGGATACTTAACTGAAGAACAATTAATAGAACAATCCTTTACATCTATGCCAGAGGGTCTATTTAATATTCAGTCTATTTATCCCTTCAGCTCAGAGGAAGGCATCTGTAAAATTGAAGAAGCCTCTCTAGTATTTGATCAGCCGATCAAACAGCAAGATTACCCCAATTCCCAGAGTCATGGGGGCAATGTAAACTATAATCAAGGGGATCTCACCTCTAGGTTGGAAGAAGCCTATGAAATAGGACAGCCTGAAATCTTTCCAGGATTTCAGCAAATAGTCGAAGAGCAAATATCCTTAGCTAATGGCTGTTCCAGCGATGATGAACGCCAACTGCTGCGAGAACTCCTGATTGAGTACAAGGATATTTTTGCTAAGGATTCTTATGACTGTGGTACTACAGACTTGCATATTGCAAGAATACAAACAGATCCTGATGCACCACCTGTCTTTGTTAAACAATACAGACTTCCTTTAGCCTCATATGATTCTCTAGCAGAAATCATAAGGAACTTGGAAGAAAGGGGTATCATACGACAGGTGCACAGCTCTTATAATAATCCTATTCTAGGTGTTCTTAAGCCCAATGGACAATGGCGTTTGTGTGCTGATTTAAAACAGCTAAACAAACGAGTGTACATGTCTGGCTGGCCTGTACCATACATTGACCAGTGCCTAGCGCAAATGCAGGGATCCAAAACATTCACTGCCATTGATTGTGCGCAGGGATATTGGACCATAAAGGTACATGAGGAGGACCAGTATAAGCTGGCATTCTCATTCCAAAAGATCCAGTATGCATTTCAGAGACTTACTTTTGGATACATAAATTCTGGACATGAATTTGCTGTATTCATGCATAAGGCTATGCCTGATGCACTGGAGAGGGGGACTTTATCTTATGTTGATGATGTTTTAATCAAAAGCACAGACTTTGAACCACACATTGCAGAGCTTAAACACGTCCTCAGCCAACTTAAAAGGGCAGGTGTCAAATTATCCCTACAGAAAGCTTAATGTTGCCGCACTCGTGTAAACTTCTTGGGACATGAATTTACTTCTGAAGGATTAAATCCTCAGAAGAAAAAGGTGGAAGCTATAGTAAATTCTAAAAACCCAACTAACTTAAAGGAATTGAGATCCTTCCTGGGTATGACAAATTATTCTCGCAAATTCATTGATAATTATGCAGAATTAGCTAAACCACTACTACTTCTTCTAAAGAAGGATGTGAAATGGCACTGGAGTGAGTCTCAAGAGACAGCCATAAAAGAGCTGAAAAGAAAACTCACTCAAGCACCTTGCTTAGCGTACCCTGAAGGTGGTAAACCTTTTTTCTTAGAGACAGGTTACACGGATGTAAGCATGAGTGCTGTTTTATACCAGAAACATGATAATTTAAGGAAAGCCATTGCTTATGCAAGCAAAGCTCTATCCCAAGTAGAAATAAAATTTAGCGATTGCGAAAAAGCCCTCTTATCTACTGTATGGGCTCTACAAAATTACCGTAGCTATATACAGGGCGAGAAAATTATTGTAGAAACGGCCCACCAGCCTTTGCTATATTTGCAAAGTGAAAGAATAAGAGACGGGAATTTGTCAAATAGCCGCATAACGGCGTGGACTCTTTCCTTACAAGGCTGGCCCTTAGAAATTCGCTACAAGCAGAATAAAAAGAATCCAGTCGCACAGGGGCTCGCTGAGCTCCACGACTGTACTGCTAGAGATCCTGGGGAAGAATTATCAGAAGATGATTTCCTGGAGGAACAATTGCTTTCCCATATAAAATGTACAATGAGGACCATTGTCAAACATTACCTTGGGTATATGTTGATGGTTGTTCTTACCATGCCAGTATTGATAATGAGCGCAGATTAGTTGCTGGCATTGGTATAACTTGGGCAAATGGATTCTCAAATATATCTGTAGGTTTCAACATTGGACCAAGATCCAGTCAAGTTGCAGAACTAACTGCTGTTCTAAAAACCAATTAAATGGCTATTGAACATAGCATTCATGAATTTGTGATCATAACTGACTCAAATTATGTGCGTGACAGTTTTGTTGAATACCTGCCAACTTGGAAAAGAAATGGTATGCAGAAAAGCAATAACAAACCAGTCAAGCATGGCAAGTTGTTCTGCGAGATTGATAATCTGGTGGTATCCAATGATTTGACCATACACTGGAAAAAGACCAAGGGTCATTCCAGGGTTCTAGGCCCAGATAAGGAAGGCAATGATCTTGCGGATTCATTAGCCAAACAAGGAGCCATAACTGGAGAACTCCTTAATATTGAACACTTGATGGGTGCAATTCAGGTAGAAGCCATTACCAGAAACCAGGCAAAACAACAGAGTGAGCCTCACTTGGTACAATGGAGTCAGGATTCTCCTAGTGGGGACCTGATTACTAGTCAAAAAGAAGACCCCATTGTAGGTATCTTCTATAAACACATAGAAGATCCTGAAAGCAACCCCATCTCAAAAGATGATTGTATTGGCAAATTATAATCTTAATGAAATCCAGAACACAATTCAAGTTACAGGATGGTTTGTTAATTAGAACCTCCAAAACTGGCATCCAGCAATGGGTAGTACCCACCAAGTTTAGAGGTCTAATGCTTCAACATGCCCATGATGCTCCCACATCTGGTCATCGTGGTGCCAAACCCACGTATGAAATATTACGTGATTACGCTTTTTGGCCACACATGTTGAAAGATGTTCAAACCTTTTTAAGGTTTTAAACGCATATAATATTGTTTCATGTTCTAGTATTACAAATATATTCCAATATGCTCATAGATATTAACTAAATAAAAGAATTCAGATATTTATATTAATTTTATGGTTTCTAGTAGATGCATATTGATTGAGGGTTTATTTTAAAGGATAATTATTTAAATATATTGTGTTATAACCCTGCCATAGACTACTATATTATTTGGAGAGCACTACTGAAGATTTTTAATAAATATACTGACACTCACTTAAGACAATGCTGGTATTACAGGTTTTTTTCAACCCAGCGTTAGCCTCAAAAAAGTGAGCGGAGAGCAAAATTTAGCTCCACATCTCACTGTAATACCAGCGCTGCTTGCGGTAGCGATGAGCTGGCTAAACGTGCTCTTGCACGATTTCCCCATAGGAAACAATGGGGCTGAGCTGGCTGTAAAAAAAACTAACACCTGCAAAAAAGCAGCACTCAGCTCTTAACGCAGCCCCATTGATTCCTATAAGGAAATACTTTTTATGTCTACACCTAACACCCTAACATGAACCCTGAGTCTAAACACCCCTAATCTTATACTTATTAAGCCCCGACATTGCCGACACCTGCATTATATTATTAACCCCTAATCTGCCGCCCCCAACATCGCTGCAACCTACCTACACTTATTAACCCCTAATCTGCCGCCGCCAACATCGCCGCCACTATAATAAAGTTATTAACCCCTAAACCTAAGTCTAACCCTAACCCTAACACCCCCCTAATTTAAATATAATTTTAAATATTCTTAATAGAATTACTACAATTAAATAAATTATTCCTATTTAAAACTAAATACTTACCTATAAAATAAACCCTAAGATAGCTACAATATAACTAACAGTTACATTGTAGCTATTTTAGGATTTATTTTTATTTTACAGGCAAGTTTGTATTTATTTGAACTTGGTAGAATAGTTATTAAATAGTTATTAACTATTTAATAACTACCTAGCTAAAATAAATACAAATTTACCTGTAAAATAAATCCTAACCTAAGTTACAATTACACCTAACACTACACTATCATTAAATTAATTCCCTAAACTAACTACAATTAATTACAATTAAAATAAATAAACTAAAGAATGAAAAACAACAAACACTAAATTACAGAAAATAAAAAAATAATTACAATTTTTTTAAACTAATTACACCTAATCTAATCCCCCTAATAAAATAAAAGAGCCCCCAAAATAATAAAAATCCCTACCCTATACTAAATTACAAATAGCCCTTAAAAGGGCCTTTTGCGGGGCATTGCCCCAAAGTAATCAGCTCTTTTACCTGTAAACAAAAATACAATACCCCCCCAACATTAAAACCCACCACCCACACACCCAACCCTACTCTAAAACCCACCCAATCCCCCCTTAATAAAACCTAACACTAACCCCTTGAAGATCACCCTATCTTGAGATGTCTTCACCCAGCCGGGCACAAGTGGACCTCCAGAGGAGCCAAAGTCTTCATCCGATCCGGGCAGAAGAGGACATCGAGACGGCCAGAATTCTTCATCCAGACGGCATCTTCTATCTTCATCCATCCGGAGCGGAGCGGGTCCATCTTCAATCCAGCCGACGTAGAGCATCCTCTTTAAACGAAGTCCAACTGAAGAATGAAGGTTCCTTTAAATGACTTCATCCAAGATGGCATCCCTTCAATTCCGATTGGCTAATAGGATTCTATCAGCCAATCGGAATTAAGGTAGGAAAAATCCTATTGACTGATGCATCTGATTGCAAGGGGCTGGAGAATAAAACCTTGTTGAATAAAAATTTTCTTAAGGTAACCCTCTATTGTTTTGTCCATTGGGTCTAGAAAAGCACAACTGTCCTCGACAGGGATAGTGGTACGCTTCGCTAGAATAGAGACTGCTCCCTCCACCTTAGGGACCATTTGCCACAAGTCCCGTGTAGCGGCATCTATGGGAAACATCTTTTTAAAAACAGGAGGGGGAGAGAACGGTACAAATGGTCTATCCCATTCCTTAGTAATAATTTCTGAAAACCTCTTAGGTATTGGAAAAATGTCAGTGTAAACAGGCACTGCGTAGTATTTATCCAATTTACACAATTTCTCTGGGACTACAATGGCGTCACAGTCATCCAGAGTTGCTAAAATCTCCCTGAGCAACATGCGGAGGTGTTCAAGCTTAAATTTAAATGTAGACATATCAGAATCAGGTTGAAGTGTCTTCCCTAAGTCAGAAAAATCACCCACAGATAGAAGCTCTCCTTCTTCGGCTTCTGCACATTGTGAGGGTATATCGGACATAGCAACTAAAGCGTCAGAGAGCTCTGTATTTTTTCTAGCCCCAGAGCTGTCTCGCTTTCCTTGTAACCCTGGCAGTTTGGAAAATACTTCTGTAAGAGTATGATTCATAACTGCCGCCATGTCTTGTAAAGTATACGCAATGGGCGCGCTAGATGTACTTGGCGCCTCTTGAGCGGGAGTTAAAGGCTCTGACACGTGGGGAGAGTTAGTCGGCATAACTTCCCCCTTGTCAATTTCCTCTGGTGATAAATCTTTTAAAGCCAGAATATGGTCTTTATAACTTATAGTACGATCAGTGCATTTGGTACACATTCTAAGAGGGGGTTCCACAATGGCTTCTAAACATAATGAACAAGGAGTTTCCTCTATGTCAGACATGTTTAACAGACTAGTAATGAGACCAGCAAGCTTTGAAAACACTTTAATTAATGTGAAAAAGCAGAATATAAAAAAACGGTACTGTGCCTTTAAGGGAAAAAAACAAACACAAAAACTGCAAAACAGTGAAAAAAGCAGTTAACTGAAATGAAATTTTTACAGTGTATATTATAGACTAAAATAGCATTGCACCCACTTGCAAATGGATGATTAACCCCTCAGGTTCAAAAACGAAGCAAAAAAATGGTAAAAACCGTTATAACAGTCACAAGCAAACTGCCACAGCTCTACTGTGGCTCCTACCTTCCCATAAAACTACTTTTTTAGGCACAAAAACCCTTTACAGAGGTCCAATATGTCAGGGGACTCCTTCAGGGAAGCTGGATGTCTCAGGATGTAATAAACAACTGTGCAATTAGAGCGTGAAAATAGGCCCCTCCCACCATGCACTCAAAGTCAGAGGGCCTTAAAAAATGATTCCTAGGAGTAAAATAACAGCCATGTGGAAAACTAGGCCCCAAATAAAGATTTATCACCTCAGTAAAAAACGTTCCTTATATATATAACGTTTTACATACTAAGCCATAATAGAAAGTAATATGAAAATTACCCTTTACTGCAAGCATGATGCCAGTCGTTATTAAATCACTGCAATCAGGCTTACCTTAACTGTATCAGGCACTGTCAGCATTTTCTAGTTCTTATAATCCTCTAGAAAAAAATATACTGAACATACTTCAGGGCAGTTAATTCTGCAGGCCGTTCTCCAGCTGAAGTTTCCCCATACTCTTCAGTTATGTGTGAGAACAGCAGTGGACCTTAGTTACAACCTGCTAAGATCATCAAAAACCTCAGGCAAATTCTTCTTCTAATTTCTGCCTGAGGTAAATAAACAGTACAACGCCGGCACCGTTTAAAAATAACAAACTTTTGATTGAAGATAAACTACACTAATTCACCACATCTCTCTAGCTACTTCCCTTGTCGAGAGCTGCAAGAGAATGACTGGAGGTGGCAGTTAGGGGAGGAGCTTTTTAGACAGCTCTGCTGTGGGTGATCCTGTTGCAGCTTCCTGTTGGGAAGGAGAATATCCCACAAGTAATGGATGAATCTGTGGACTGTATACACCTTACAAGAGAAAAGCCCTTTTAAGGGCTGGTAAAAGAGCTGGTTACTTGGTAATTTAGAATAGTGTAGGGCATTTTTTTTATTTTGGGGTGCTTTATTATTTTATTAGGGGGCTTAGATTAGGTGTAATTAGTTTGAACTTCTTGTAATTCTTTTTTATTTTCTGTAATTTAGTGTTTTTTTTTCTTTTGTACTATAGTTTATTTTATTTTATTTTATTTAATTTTAGGTAATTGTAGGTAATGTATTTAATTAATTTAATGATAGTGTAGTGTTAGGTTTAATTGTAACTTAGGTTAGGATTTATTTTACAGGTAATTTTGTAATTATTTTAACTAGGTAGCTATTAAATAGTTATTAACTATTTAATAGCTATTGTACCTAGTTAAAATAAATACAAAGTTGCCTGTAAAATAAATATAAATCCTAAAATAGCTACAATGTAACTATTAGTTATATTGTAGCTATCTTAGGGTTTATTTTACAGGTAAGTATTTATTTTTAAATAGGAATAATTTACCGATAGACTTAGAGTTCTGCGGCCAAAGGGGTGCGTTAGCTACGCATGCATTTCCCCCCCCCGCACCTTTTAAATACCGCTGGTATTTAGAGTTCACAAAAGGGCTGCGTTAGGCTCCAAAAAGGGAGCGTAGAGCATAATTTACCGCCACTACAACTCTCAATACCAGCGGTGCTTACGGACGCGGCCAGCTTCAAAAACGTGCTCGTGCACGATTCCCCCATAGGAAACAATGGGGCAGTTTGAGCTGAAAAAAACCTAACACCTGCAAAAAAGCAGCGTTCAGCTGCTAACGCAGCCCCATTGTTTCCTATGGGGAAACACTTCCTAAGTCTGCACCTAACACCCTAACATGAACCCCGAGTCTAAACACCCCTAACCTTACACTTATTAACCCCTAATCTGCTGCCCCCGCTATCGCTGACCCCTGCATATTTTTTTTAACCCCTAATCTGATGCTCCGTACACCGCCGCCACCTACATTATCCCTATGTACCCCTAATCTGCTGCCCCTAACACGGCCGACCCCTTTATTATATTTATTAACCCCTAATCTGCCGCCCCCAACGTCGCCGCCACCTACCTACACTTATTAACCCCTAATCTGCCGACCGGACCTCACCGCTACTATAATAAAGTTATTAACCCCTAATCCGCCTCACTCCCACCTCAATAACCCTATAATAAATAGTATTAACCCCTAATCTGCCCTCCCTAACATCACCGACACCTAACTTCAAGTATTAACCCCTAATCTGCCGACTGGACCTCACCGCTACTCTATTAAATTTATTAACCCCTAAAGCTAAGTCTAACCCTAACACTAACACCCCCCTAAGTTAAATATAATTTTTATCTAACAAAATAAATTAACTCTTATTAAATAAATTATTCCTATTTAAAGCTAAATACTTACCTGTAAAATAAACCCTAATATAGCTACAATATAAATTATAATTATATTGTAGCTATTTTAGGATTTATATTTATTTTACAGGCAACTTTGTATTTATTTTAACTAGGTACAATAGCTATTAAATAGTTAATAACTATTTAATAGCTACCTAGTTAAAATAATTACAAATTTACCTGTAAAATAAATCCTAACCTAAGTTACAATTAAACCTAACACTACACTATCAATAAATTAATTAAATAAAATACCTACAATTATCTACAATTAAACCTAACACTACACTATCAATAAATTAATTACATACAAATACCTACAATTAAATACAATTAAATAAATTAACTAAAGTACAAAAAATAAAAAAAGAACTGTTACAAAAAATAAAAAAATAATTTACAAACATTAGAAAAATATTACAACAATTTTAAGCTAATTACACCTACTCTAAGCCCCCTAAAAAATAACAAAGCCCCCCCAAAATAAAAAAATGCCCTACCCTATTCTAAAATACAAATAGAAAAGCTCTTTTACCTTACCAGCCCTTAAAAGGGCCTTTTGCGGGGCATGCCCCAAAGAATTCTGCTCTTTTGCCTGTAAAAAAAAAACATACAATACCCCCCCAACATTACAACCCACCACCCACATACCCCTAATCTAACCCAAACCCCCCTTAAATAAACCTAACACTAAGCCCCTGAAGATCTCCCTACCTTATCTTCACCACGCCGGGTATCACCGATCCGTCCAGAGGAGGCTCCGACATCTTCATCCAAGCCCAAGCGGGGGCTGAAGAGATCCATCATCGGGCTGAAGAGATCCATCATCCGGCTGAAGAGATCCATCATCCGGCTGAAGAGGTCCATCATCGGGCTGAAGAAATCCATCATCCGGCTGAAGTCTTCTATCAAGCGGCATCTTCAATCTTCTTTCTTCCGGATCCATCTTCATCCCGCCGACGCGGAACATCCATTCTGGCTGACGACTTCCCGATGAATGACGGTTCCTTTAAATTATGTCATCCAAGAAAGCGTCCCTCGAATTCCGATTGGCTGATAGGATTCTATCAGCCAATCGGAATTAAGGTAGGAAAATTCTGATCCGATCAGCCAATTCTGTTCCGATCAGCCAATAGAATGCAAGCTCAATCTGATTGGCTGATTGGATCAGCCAATCGGATTGAACTTGAATCTGATTGGCTGATTCCATCAGCCAATCAGAATTTTCCTACCTTAATTCCGATTGGCTGATAGAATCCTATCAGCCAATCGGAATTCGAGGGACGCCATCTTGGATGACGTCATTTAAAGGAACCGTCATTCGTCGGGAAGTCGTCGGCCAGGATGGATGTTCCGCGTCGGCGGGATGAAGATGGATCCGGAAGAAAGAAGATTGAAGATGCCGCTTGATAGAAGACTTCAGCCGGATGATGGATCTCTTCAGCCCGATGATGGACCTCTTCAGCCCGATGATGGACCTCTTCAGCTGGATGATGGATCTCTTCAGCCCGATGATGGACCTCTTCAGCCGGATGATGGATCTCTTCAGCCGGATGATGGATCTCTTCAGCCCGATGATGGACCTCTTCAGCCCCCGCTTGGGCTTGGACGAAGACTTCGGAGCCTCCTCTGGACGGATCGGTGATACCCGGCGTGGTGAAGATAAGGTAGGGAGATCTTCAGGGGCTTAGTGTTAGGTTTATTTAAGGGGGGTTTGGGTTAGATTAGGGGTATGTGGGTGGTGGGTTGTAATGTTGGGGGGGTATTGTATGTTTTTTTTTACAGGCAAAAGAGCAGAATTCTTTGGGGCATGCCCCGCAAAAGGCCCTTTTAAGGGCTGGTAAGGTAAAAGAGCTTTTCTATTTGTATTTTAGAATAGGGTAGGGCATTTTTTTATTTTGGGGGGCTTTGTTATTTTATTAGGGGGCTTAGAGTAGGTGTAATTAGCTTAAAATTGTTGTAATATTTTTATAATGTTTGTAAATTATTTTTTTATTTTTTGTAACAGTTCTTTTTTTATTTTTTGTACTTTAGTTAATTTATTTAATTGTATTTATTTGTAGATATTTGTATGTAATTAATTTATTGATAGTGTAGTGTTAGGTTTAATTGTAACTTAGGTTAGGATTTATTTTACAGGTAATTTTGTAATTATTTTAACTAGGTAGCTATTAAATAGTTATTAACTGATTAGGGGTTAATACTATTTATTATAGGGTTATTGAGGCGGGAGTGAGGCGGATTAGGGGTTAATAACTTTATTATAGTAGCGGTGAGGTCCGGTCGGCAGATTAGGGGTTAATAATTGTAGGTAGGTGGCGGCGACGTTGGGGGCGGCAGATTAGGGGTTAATAAATATAATATAGGGGTTGGCGGTGTTAGGGGCAGCAGATTAGGGGTACATAGGGATAACGTAGGTTGCGGCGGTGTGCGGTCGGCAGATTAGGGGTTAAAAATTTTTATTAGAGTGGCGGCGATGTGGGGGGGCCTCGGTTTAGGGGTACATAGGTAGTTTATGGGTGTTAGTGTACTTTAGAGCACAGTAGTTAAGAGCTTTATGAACCGGCGTTAGCCCAGAAAGCTCTTAACTCCTGGCTTTTTGCTGCGGCTGGAGTTTTGTCGTTAGATTTCTAACGCTCACTTCAGCCAAGACTCTAAATACCGGCGTTAGAAAGATCCCATTGAAAAGATAGGATACGCAATTGACGTAAAGGGATCTGCGGTATGGAAAAGTCGCGGCTGCAAAGTGAGCGTTAGACCCTTTCCTGACTGACTCTAAATACCAGCAGGCTTCCAAAACCAGCGTTAGGAGCCTCTAACGCTGGTTTTGACGGCTAACGCAGAACTCTAAATCTAGGCGTTAATTAATAATAGTAAGTTTTATTTAGATTTATTAAAATAATATTTAAGTTAGGGGGGTGTTAGTGTTAGACTTAGGTTTAGGGGTTAATAAGTTTAATATAGGTGGCGGCAGGGTCCGGGAGCTGCGGTTTAGGGGTTAATGAGTTTAATGTATATTGCGGCGGTGTAGTGGGGGGCAGGATAGGGGTTAATAACTTTAATATAGGTGGCGGTGGGCTCCGGGAGCGGCGGTTTAGGGGTTAAAAAATAATTTATTTGTGGTGGGGTCCGGGATCCGCAGGATAGGGGTTAATAACTTGAATATAGGTGGCGGCGGTGTAGTGGGGGGCAGGATAGGGGCTAATAGGTATGATGTAAGTGGCGGTGGGGTCCGGGAGCGGCGGTTTAGGGGTTAATACATTTATTATAGTTGCGGCGGGGTCCAGGAGCGGCGGTTTAGGGGGTAATAACTTTATTTAGGTGCAGGGGGCTCCGGGAGCGGCGGTTTAGGGGGTAAAACAGTATAGTTTAGTGTGGGTGCTTAGTGACAAGCTATCAAAAAAGCTGCGAAGAAGCCGATGAGCAGCGAGATCGATGACTGTTAGTTAACAACAGTCCGCTGCTCATCGCTCCGTACTTGGTGCGTGGCTTTTTGACAGCTTTTTTGATAACTTTGGCGAACGTATTCAGGTCCGCGGCGGTGATGGTAGGTGAGCTTAGGCGAGCGTATTGGGCCGGCGAATGCAGGTAAGTAGACGGCTTCATACATAGAGGCCTAAATGTTTATTGTATTATTTATATATCTTCTTTATATACTGTACATTTTCCATGTATGGAATATACAGAGGTTAACATCACAAGATCAGGTTAATATATCAATCAGGTCTGGGAGAAATACCTGTTGAATATGATTGATATAATACACGTAATAAGTCGTTATCACATACATCTCATTGGCAAAAACAGAAACAGAAAGTGGAACTACATCTATGATCTCACTTCCGGGATATGCAGCGTGCACGTATGCTGCTATATTCTGTGCACTAACCAACAACATACTAAATAATAAAGACTGGAACCAGAAATGACGCTAAATCTGATGACGTCATTTCCGGTAACAGTGGACCAAGTTAAATTACCTGAACAACACTAGTTACACCAATAGGTTGGTGTATTTCATTACCTTTTGGCGCCAAAATTTAAAATCTCACCCAATAGGCTAACTTGATTTACTATGTTTTAGTCTTGATAAAGGCCTAGACTGAGGCAGAAATGCGTTGCCATATATGGTAAGCCTCCTACAAGGAGCATCTTCAATTTTCCCCAATTATATTGCACTATATTATTATTTTTTGCACTAATTTTTCCCTTTTTCTGGACTTTCATCTGGATTTTATATTTTTTTCTGTACACTATAAGGATACACTCAATATCACATATTTAAAGAAGGACTACATATTTTCACTAATTTTCAGTACATCTTCCATTTGGAGGACTTTTCTATATATTGAAGCCACACATTTGGTATTCTAACTTCGATCCTTTCAATTTTGAATTTCACAGCTATATATGGTTTTTATTGCATATACATGGATCCATGTTTTATTGGTTTATCTAATGTATTTACTGTATTAAATTATTGTTTTTTTTAGACATATAACATTGCACCTTAGCCTTATTTTAGGCGTTCCTTATACTGATTCACATTCATTAAATTTCAGGGTCAGCTAGGGAACCCTCTCTTATGTGTTCACACATAGCGCTGGGTTAAACATTCCAGTCTTCTCCATTAGTTCTCCATACCATTTGCATTTTAGCACACCACTTGAAATCTAGCCCAAATTAAGCTTAAGGCCAATAAATAAAAATGCAACATGCCCATACAATTTTTAAGCACATTTTTTTTATTTAGAATGTCCCTTTAGATCAAGGCATCTGAATAAATAAAAATCATATGTTATTGTCCATGTGAGCCTTACCTTACCAACCAATAGTGATGCGCTTTACAAACATGAAATATAGAACAAATTTTGATTGAATGAAATATTAAGAGCTCCAGTACCTGAGGATATCGGTAGATCCCAGTAAACCATGACAGGGCAAATGTCAATGAGGAAATAAAGTGCCCTATGAAAGCAACAACTGGACTGTCCTTGTTGGAGTTGTAATTTGGAATCAGTTCATCCTTCCCTGATAATATATCCAGAGCACTATACACAGCTTTATTTTCCAATGTGCAGGAATCATAGATATGATACCCAAGAGTTATATTTGGTAAGATATCAGATCTGCTGTTAATATCCTCAATAGCAAACATAAAAGCTAAAAGATGCCGGAAGTAATAAAGTGAAGAGCTGAAAGAAAGACCAATTAATACGTTATAGTGAGGTATATTATAGATCATTTTGAGACATAGTAAATCAATACCCACCTTTATAATATTTACTTGAGTAGAGCTATGAACTTGTGCATTGCGCTTAGCAAAGCCCAGAATAAATAACTTCAGAATTCTAGAAGAAGGTCGATACAAATATGCTGTGAAAAGAATGTGGAGGCCAGGCTACATTTTGTGTGAGGTTATGACCTCTGAGCACTGCCACTGGTATGCACTGTATTTGATGTGCTTTACTCTATGATAAATAAGACCAGAACCTTCACTTAGACTGAGATTTACTAATTCACTGTTACCCCTGTCTTATAAAAAGGAAAAGGAAGCAGTTTTGGAATAGTTGGGGTCATAGTCGCTCTATGTAAAAGCTCATAAATGGTACATACTCCACGGATTGTATTTTTTTCTGGCAAACCAGGCCATAAAGTTGCTGGCATTCTCCTGGGCTGTTAATTGGTTACTATGACAACAGGAAGTACCAATACCTGACTTACATCTACCAGACATTAATTTTGTCCTAGAGGGTAAAAACATTATTTATATCTTGCCTGATAAATTCCTTTCTTTCATAAGTGATAAGAGTCCACAATCCCTTACTCCTGGGAATTATCTTTCCTGCCACTAGGAGGAGGCAAAGATTCCCACACCTCAGAGCTCTATATAAACCCTCTCACCTCTATAGTAATCAGTCTGATGTAAAGCCAAACTGAAAAATAGAGGAAACTGGAAAAAAGGATGTGCCTAACATAGAACATAAAATAATATTTAAAAAAAACAGGGTGTGGTTTTGTGAACTCTTATCAACATGAAAGAAAGGAATTTATCAGGTAAGATATAAATTATGTTTTATTTCATATAGGTGATAAGAGTTCCCAGTCCATTACTCCTTGGAACTAATACCCAAGATGTGGTAGAGGCCATGAGTAATGGATGAAAAAAGGGAGAGATTAAACATCCTTTATCTATAAGAAAAAACGCCCAAAAATAGAAAAATAATTTTAATATAATTTTAGAAATGCAATTTAAAAACAGAAAACGAGTCCTAGACAGAAAAAAACTGCCTGAAGCACTTTTCTACCAAAAGCAGCTTCAGAATAAGCAAAAACATCAAAATGGTAGAATTTGGTAAATATATGCAAGGATGACCAAGCAGCTGCCGTGCAAATTTGCTCCAGAGAACCTCATTCTTGAATGCCCAGGAAATGGCTACAGAGTGAGTAGAATAAACTGTGATATACGTAGGAGGATTTTGACTCACGTCTACATAAGCCATATGAATTAATTGCTTAATCCAAGAAGCCAGAGCAACAGACAATGGGGCCTATCTATCAAGCTCCGAAAGGCCCGTGTTTCTGGCGAGTCTTCAGACTTGCCAGAAACAGCAGTTATGAAGCAGGGGTCACAAAGACTGCTGCTCCATAACCCTGTCCGCCTGCTCTGATGAGGCGGACAGGAATCGCCAGAAATCAACCCGAACGAGTACGATCGGGTTGATTGACACCCCGATTGGCCACGATTCTGCAGGGGGGCGGCGTTGCACCAGCAGCTCTTGTGAGCTGCTGGTGCAATGCTGCATACGGAGAGCGTCTTGCTCTCCGCATTCAGCGAGGTATTGCGGACAGGAATCGCCAGAAATCAACCCGAACGAGTACGATCGGGTTGATTGACACCCCGATTGGCCACGATTCTGCAGGGGGGCGGCGTTGCACCAGCAGCTCTTGTGAGCTGCTGGTGCAATGCTGCATACGGAGAGCGTATTGCTCTCCGCATTCAGCGAGGTCTTGCGGACCTGATCCGCAGTGTCGGATCAGGTCCTCAAGACCTTTCATAAATAGAGGCCTATGCCTTCTGTCCCTTGCACTTACCTGTAAAATGAATAAACAATTCAGGAGTTTGTCTGAAATCTTTAGTAACCTCAAGATAATATTTCAAAGCCCAGACAACACTGATCCTCTTTATAAAGAGGATCAGAAGAAAGTGCAGACAACTCAGACATTCTTCTAGCAGATAAAATAACCAAAAGAAATAAAGCTTTCCAGGAAATAAGCTTATATCTACCTTATAAATAGGTACAAAAGGAGAAAACTGCAAAACTTTCAGAATCAAATTAAGATTCCAAGGAAAAAAGGAAGGTTTGATTACATGCTTTATTCTAGATAATGCCTGAACAAAACAATGCACATCAGGAAGATTAGCAATTTTCCTGTGAAAAAGAACAGCGCACTGATTGCCGCTAAACAGAAAAAAAAGAGTGCAAATGCAGTGAGATACTGATGGGTAGTGATGTTGCGAACCTAAAATTTTCGGTTCGCGAACCGCGGACTCGAACTTCCGGTATTGTTCGCGAACGCGCGAACCGCCATTAAATTCAATAGGCAGGCGAACTTTAAAACCTACAAGGACTATTTTTGGCCACAATAGTGATGGAAAAGTTGTTTCAAGGGTACTAACACCTGGACTGTTGCATGCTGGAGGGGGATCCCTGGCAAAACTCCCATGGAAAATTACATAGTTGATGCAGAGTCTGCTTTTAAGCCATAATGGGTCTAAATCAACTAACATTCCCAAAGTGGCTGTCTCAAAACATCCCGGACAGAAGATAGATTGATAGTGATAGATAGGATAGATAGATATACATAGATTGATAGTTAGATAGAATCGATAGAAGAGAAATAGATAGATTTGTTAGATATATAATTACCCTAATAAATTCTAATAATCAAACATGCGTTCTTGGACCCAACTAGCTTGTGTCAATTAGTACTTTTCTTAGCACTTTAATCCCTGTTCCCCCCCCCCTATCGGGGGAGTTCTATATGGCCTGCCAGATTACCCTGAAAAATTATAATAATAAGACATGTGGTCTGCTACCTATTTTAACGAGGTTGTGTTTTAAGTACTACCATTCTTAGCACTTTAATCTCTGTAAGTCCCCCTATTTGGTGAGGTCTATACGGCCTGGATGATTACCCATACAAAATATAATAATAAGACATCTGCTCTTGGTCTGCGACCCATGGTAACTATGTTGTGTTAATTAGTAATGTCCTTCGCATTTTAATAGCTGTTACTCATACTCACCCTATCGGTGGAGGTCTATATGGCCTGCATGATTACCCTTACAAAATATAACAACCAAACATATGTTCTGGGACCCATGGTAAGTAGGTTGTGTTATGTAGTACTGTTCTTTGCATTTTCATACCTGTTACAACACCAAATGGTCTATCTGTCCTTCATGATTAGCTGCACCCAAACCCAAAAAAAAGCCGAGTGGTCTTAGACTAACACCCATGGCTAACTCTGTTGTTTCAATTAGTACTATTCTTAGCACTTTCATCCCTGTTACGGGCGGTCTACATGGCCATCATGATTAGCCGAACAAAATACTACAATCCAACCTTTGCTCAGTCTTCATAGGCCCTTCATTGTCTGTATTTTGATAGTACAGTTCTTATTATTTTTATAGCTGATACAACACCGAATGTTGTCAGCTCTATATGGCCTGCATGATTAGCTGCACCCAATACAAAAATAAATCCAAGCGGTTTTGCACTAACACCCATGGCTAACTCTGTTGTTTCAAGTTCTACTATTCTTAGCTCTTTCATCTCATCATCCCTGTTACTTCCAGGACTCTCGGTGGTGGTGGTCTACATGGCCATCATGATTAGCCTAACCAAATACTACAATCCAACCTTGGCCCAGTCTTCCTAAGGCCCTTCATTGGCTGTATTTTGGTAGTACTGTTCTTATTAGTTTAATAGCTGATACGACACCGAATGTTGTCAGCTCTATATGGCCTGCATGAATAGCCGCACCAAAAGCCAAAAAAAAGCCAAGCGGTTTTGCACTAACACCCATGGCTAACTCTGTTGTTTCAAGTTCTACTATTCTTAGCTCTTTCATCTAATCATCCCTGTTACTTCCAGGACTCTCGGTGGTGGTGGTCTACATGGCCATCATGATTAGCCTAACCAAATACTACAATCCAACCTTGGCTCAGTCTTCCTAAGGCCCTTCATTGGCTGTATTTTGGTAGTACTGTCATCCTTTTGAATAAAAGATTACAGTAAAGGCATTGATTTTAGAAACCCACAGATCATTATTTGCAACCGTGAAATTAGAAAAAAACATTGATTACACAGCCGTGACACTTATTTATGCTCAGGCCTTTTTAATACGAGGGTCCCGGAGCCTCAACCGAAACAACAGCATGAAAGAGGAGATATGTCATCCTTTTGAATAAAAGATTACAGGAAAGGCATTGATTTTAGAAACCCACAGATCATTATTTGCAACCGTGAAATTAGACAAAAACATTGATTAGACAGCCGTGACACTTATTTATGCTCAGGCCTTTTTAATACGAGGGTCCCGGAGGCTCAACCGAAACAACAGCATGAAAGAGGAGATATGTCATACTTTTGAATAAAAGATTACAGGAAAGGCATTGATTTTAGAAACCCACAGATCATTATTTGCAACCGTGAATTTAGAAAAAAACATTGATTACACAGCCGTGACACTTATTTATGCTCAGGCCTTTTTAATACGAGGGTCCCGGAGCCTCAACCGAAACAACAGCATGAAAGAGGAGATATGTCATCCTTTTGAATAAAAGATTACAGGAAAGGCATTGATTTTAGAAACCCAAAGATCATTATTTGCAACCGTTAATTTAGAACAAAAAAAAGGATTACACAGCCGTGACACTTATTTATGTTCAGGCCTTTTTAATACGAGGTTCCCGGAGCCTCAACTGAAACAACAGCATGAAAGAGGAGATATGTCATCCTTTTGAATAAAAGATTACAGGAAAGGGATTGATTTTAGAAACCCACAGATCATTATTTGCAACCGTGAAATTAGAAAAAAAAAATGATTACACACCCGTGACACTTATTTATGCTCCGGCCTTTTTAATACGATGGTCCCAGAGCCTCAACCGAAACAACAGCATGAAAGAGGAGATATGTCATCCTTTTGAATAAAAGATTACAGGAAAGGCATTGATTTTAGAAACCCACAGATCATTATTTGCAACCGTGAAATTAGACAAAAACATTGATTACACAGCCGTGACACTTATTTATGCTCCAGCCTTTTTAATACGAGGGTCCCGGAGCCTCAACCGAAACAACAGCATGAAAGAGGAGATATGTCATCCTTTTGAATAAAAGATTACAGGAAAGGCATTGATTTTAGAAACCCACAGATCATTATTTGCAACCGTGAAATTAGAAAAAAACATTGATTACACAGCCGTGACACTTATTTATGCTCAGGCCTTTTTAATACGAGGGTCCCGGAGCCTCAACTGAAACAACAGCATGAAAGAGGAGATATGTCATCCTTTTGAATAAAAGATTACAGGAAAGGCATTGATTTTAGAAACCCACAGATCATTATTTGCAACCGTGAAATTAGACAAAAACATTGATTAGACAGCCGTGACACTTATTTATGCTCAGGCCTTTTTAATACGAGGGTCCTGGAGGCTCAACCGAAACAACAGCATGAAAGAGGAGATATGTCATACTTTTGAATAAAAGATTACAGGAAAGGCATTGATTTTAGAAACCCACAGATCATTATTTGCAACCGTGAATTTAGAAAAAAACATTGATTACACAGCCGTGACACTTATTTATGCTCAGGCCTTTTTAATACGAGGGTCCCGGAGCCTCAACCGAAACAACAGCATGAAAGAGGAAATATGTCATCCTTTTGAATAAAAGATTACAGGAAAGGCATTGATTTTAGAAACCCACAGATCATTATTTGCAACCGTGAATTTAGAAAAAAAAATTGATTACACAGCCTTGACACTTATTTATGCTCAGGCCTTTTTAATACGAGGGTCCCGGAGCCTCAACTGAAACAACAGCATGAAAGAGGAGATATGTCATCCTTTTGAATAAAAGATTACAGGAAAGGCATTGATTTTAGAAACCCACAGATCATTATTTGCAACCGTGAAATTAGAAAAAAAAATTGATTACACACCCGTGACACTTATTTATGCTCCGGCCTTTTTAATACGATGGTCCCGGAGCCTCAACCGAAACAACAGCATGAAAGAGGAGATATGTCATCCTTTTGAATAAAAGATTACAGGAAAGGCATTGATTTTAGAAACCCACAGATCATTATTTGCAACCGTGAAATTAGACAAAAACATTGATTACACAGCCGTGACACTTATTTATGCTCAGGCCTTTTTAATACGAGGGTCCCGGAGCCTCAACCGAAACAACAGCATGAAAGAGGAGATATGTCATCCTTTTGAATAAAAGATTACAGGAAAGGCATTGATTTCAGAAACCCACAGATCATTATTTGCAACCGTGAAATTAGAAAAAAACATTGATTACACAGCCGTGACACTTATTTATGCTCAGGCCTTTTTAATACGAGGGTCCCGGAGCCTCAACCGAAACAACAGCATGAAAGAGGAGATATGTCATCCTTTTGAATAAAAGATTACAGGAAAGGCATTGATTTCAGAAACCCACAGATCATTATTTGCAACCGTGAAATTAGAAAAAAACATTGATTACACAGCCGTGACACTTATTTATGCTCAGGCCTTTTTAATACGAGGGTCCCGGAGCCTCAACCGAAACAACAGCATGAAAGAGGAGATATGTCATCCTTTTGAATAAAAGATTACAGGAAAGGCATTGATTTTAGAAACCCACAGATCATTTATATGACCCGTGTAATAGAAAAAAACATTCATTAGACACCGGTTACACTTATTTATCCTCAGGCCTTGTTAATACGAGGGTCCCGGAGCCGCAACTGAAACAACAGCATGAAAGAGGACATATGTCAATCTTTTTGAATTATAGATTACAGGAAAGGCATTGATTTTAGAAACACTGAGATTATTACTTGCAACCGGGAAATAAAAAAAAAACAGACACCCAGTACACTTTATTATCCATAGGCCTTTTCAGCAGAGGCTCCAGGACACTCAACAAAAACAAGAGCAGGGAGCTGGGCATAGGAGTACAATGGAGTGTGACAATAATAATCTGAAGGTGAAGATTGCATAGTTGTGGCATTTTAATTTTGTTATCGTGGGAACTTAGTACTTGCAATGACCTTGCTCTGGTGAATCCATATCGCAAATGTGTTATTTAAGGCACTGTTTGTCTATTTTTTTGAATATCAGCATTTGGTAAATGAAGCTCAACTTAGGCTGGTGAGAAATGACCTTTCTTCTGGCTGTTTTCAAATGTTGTGGCTCTGGACAAACATGTGAATAAGGGGCCATCAGCCATATTCTGCACGCAACCCCTTTGATGATTGACGATAAACATGTGTCACCTGCAAGCAGAGCTCGTTACTTCTGTCTAAATCATCTTCCTGGTATGGACAGGCCACTGTTTCCCACAGCAAGTATGAATTTTGAAATACAAGATTGTCTTGAGTATGGTAGGAAACCAAAGTTTATTTAATTCAGTACTATCTATCACCACAAAAAATGAACTTCTTGAAGCAACAAAAATGCCAGCAATTTCATGTGCTTATGGATGACAAGGACGTCATGTCCTTTGGTGCACAGAGATGGAGACGATTTTTGCCCTCCCTGTACACTACCCAGATGTCTCAAACATCACCAGAAAAACAATACAGCCACTCTTGTGAAGTTCCTGGTGTTCCGGTAGCCATCTCTTTGCGCTCCTAAAGGAATACTTTATCAGTGTTTTTGTATACATCCGACAACAGCTTCGGAGACTGTGGTGACGCACATGTTATTTACTGTTGTTCCAGCTGTGGCAATATCAATTGGCATGAAAAAGTTAAGATTTGTGGGTTGGGGAGCCTATAGCTGTTAAGGTAGGACGTGTGTTTGAGGAGCTCCAGGTCTTACAAGTTACTTTGGAGTTAGTTTTCAACCTTAATTTAATTTTCTTTTTGTGATTCATAGTCACACTTTCTGGGGCTATCCAAGAGGAGCCTGGTAAAAGCAGTAGTAGTCACCCCTTATATCAACGGGTACGGAGACCTGTTTTTTGCGTTTACAATATTGCGCCGTACCCCAAACTAATCCTGAATGAAAAAATAAAATTTAAAATTTGGACTAGTGACGCACATTTTATGCACGCTGTGGCAATTGCAATTTGCAATAAAAATAATCTGCTAACAACAACCACTACCTACGACTACACCTGACTCCTGAAGTCATGCTTCAGTTATTAAGTCAAGTTAAATTAATTTTTTTTTCTTTATTATGCGTAGCAGAGGCTCCAGGACCCTCGACAAAACCAGCAGCAGGAAAGAGGACATGTGGCATCCTTTTGAAAAAAATGATTATAGGAAAGGCATTGATTTTAGAAACACAGAGATCATTAGTTGCAACCGTGAAATCACAAAAAACTTCGATTATACACCAAGTACACTTATTTATCCTTAGGCCTTTTTAGCAGAGGCTCCAGGACCCTCCACAAAACCAGCAGCATGAAAGAGGACATATGGCATCCTTTAGAAAATTAGATTACAGGAAAGGCATTGATTTTAGAAACACAGAGATCATTAGTTGCAACTGTGAAATCACAAAAAACTTTGATTATACACCAAGTACACTTATTTATCCTTAGGCCTTTTTAGCAGAGGCTCCAGGACCCTCCACAAAACCAGCAGCATGAAAGAGGACATATGGCATCCTTTAGAAAATTAGATTACAGGAAAGGCATTGATTTTAGAATCACAGAGATCATTAGTTGCAACCGTGAAATCACAAAAAACTTCGATTATACACCAAGTACACTTATTTATCCTTAGGCCTTTTTAGCAGAGGCTCCAGGACCCTCCACAAAACCAGCAGCATGAAAGAGGACATATGGCATCCTTTAGAAAATTAGATTACAGGAAAGGCATTGATTTTAGAAACACAGAGATCATTAGTTGCAACCGTGAAATCACAAAAAACTTTGATTATACACCAAGTACACTTATTTATCCTTAGGCCTTTTTAGCAGAGGCTCCAGGACCCTCCACAAAACCAGCAGCATGAAAGAGGACATATGGCATCCTTTAGAAAATTAGATTACAGGAAAGGCATTGATTTTAGAAACACAGAGATCATTAGTTGCAACCGTGAAATCACAAAAAACTTCGATTATACACCAAGTACACTTATTTATCCTTAGGCCTTTTTAGCAGAGGCTCCAGGACCCTCAACAAAAACAAGAGCAGGGAGGTGGGCATAGGAGTACAATGGAGTGTGACAATAATAATGTGAAGGGGAAGATTGCGGAGTTGTGTCATTTTAATTTTGTTATTGTGGGAAATACTAGCAATGACCTTGCTCTGGTGAATCCATATTGCAAATGTGTTTTTTAAGGCACTGTTTGTCTATTTATTTAATATCAGCATTTGGTAATTGAAGCTCAACTTAAGGCTGGTGAGAACCGACCTCTCTTCTGGCTGTTTGCAAATGTTGTTGCTCTGGACAAACATGTGAATAAGGGGCCATCAGCCATATTCTGCACGCAACCCCTTTGATGATTGACGATAAAAATGTGTCACCTGCAAGCAGAGCCCGTTACTTCTGTCTAAATCATCTTCCTGCTATGGACAGCCCACTGTTTCCCACAGCAAGTCCGAAGCTTGAACTACAAGATTGTCTTGAGTATGGTAGGAAACCAAAGTTTATTTAATTCTGTACTATCACCACAAAAACTGAACTTCTTGAAGCAACGAAAATGCCAGCAATTTCATGTGCTTATGGATGACAAGGACGTCCTGTCCTGTGGTGCACAGAGATGGAGAGGATTTTTGCCCTCCCTGTACACTACCCAGATGTCTACAACATCACCAGAAACACAAGACAGCCACTTTTGTGAAGTTCCTGGAGTGTTCCGGTAGCCATCTCTTTGCGCCCCAAAAGGAATTCTTTATTGTTGTTTTTGTATACATCCGACAATAGATTCGGAGACTGTGGTGACGCACATGTTAGTTACTGTTATTCCAGCTGTGGCAATATCAATTGGCATTAAAAAGGTAAGATTTGGATGGGCGGAGCCTATACCTGTTGCGGTAGGACGTGTGTTTGAGGAGCTCCAGGTCTTACAATTTACTTAGGAGTAATTTTTCAACCTTAATTTAATTTTCTTTTTGGGATTCATACTCACACTTTCTGGGGCTATCCAAGAGGAGCCTGGTAAAAGCACTAGTAGTCACCCCTTATATCAACGGGTACCGAGACCTGTTTTTTGCCTTTCCAATATTGCGCCGTACCCCAAACTAATCCTGAATGAAAAAAAAACAACTTAAAATTTGGACTAGTGACGCACATTTTATGCACGCTGTGGCAATTGCAATTTGCAATAAAAATAATCTGCTAACAACAACCACTACCTACGACCACACCTGACTCCTGAAGTCATGCTTCAGTTATTAATTCAAGTTAAATTAATTTTTTTTCTTTATTATGCGCAGCAGAGGCTCCAGGACCCTCGACAAAACCAGCAGCAGGAAAGAGGACATATGGCATCCTTTGGAAAAAATGATTATAGGAAAGGCATTGATTTCAGAAACACAGAGATCATTAGTTGCAAACGGTAAATCGAAAAAAACATTGATTAGACACCCAGTACACTTATTTTTCATTAGGCCTTTTTAATAAGAGGCTCCCGGAGCCTCAACCGAAACAACAGCATCAAAAAGTACATATGGCATCCTTGTGAATAATAGATTACTGGAAAGGCATTGATTTTAGAAACCCGTGGATAATTTTTTGCAAACGTTGAATCTAAAAAAACATAGATTATACACCCAGTACACTTCTTTATCCTTAGGCCTTTTTAGCAGAGGCTCCAGGACCCTCCACAAAACCAGCAGCTTGAAAGAGGACATATGGCATCCTTTAGAAAATTAGATTACAGGAAAGGCATTGATTTTAGAAACACAGAGATCATTAGTTGCAACCGTGAAATCACAAAAAACTTCGATTATACACCAAGTACACTTATTTATCCGTAGGCCTTTTTAGCAGAGGCTCCAGGACCCTCCACAAAACCAGCAGCATGAAAGAGGACATATGGCATACTTTAGAAAATTAGATTACAGGAAAGGCATTGATTTTAGAAACACAGAGATCATTAGTTGCAACCGTGAAATCTAAAAAACCATAGATTATACACCCAGTACACTTCTTTATCCTTAGGCCTTTTTAGAAGAGTGTCCCGGAGCCTCAACAGAAAGAACAGCATGAAAGAGGACATATGGCATCCTTTTGAAAAATAGATTACAGGAAAGGCATTGATTTTAGAAAGACAGAAAAAAATTGTTACAAACGGGAAATCTAAAAAAACATTGAATAGACACCCATTACACTTCTTTATCCTTAGGCCTTTTTAGCAGAGGCTCCAGGACACTCAACAAAACCAGCAGTAGGAAAGAGGACATATGGCATCCTTTGTGAAAAAAAGATTATAGGAAAGGCATTGATTTTAGAAACCCGGGGATAATTTGTTGCAACCGTGAATTTGAATAAAAAAAATGGTTGGATGGACACCCAGTACAATTCTTTCTCCCTAGGCCTTTTTATAAGAGGGTCCAGGACCCTCAAACAAAACACCAGCAGGAAAGGGGACATATGGCATACTTTTTAACAATAGAGTAAGAGTACAGGAAAGGCATTGATTTTAGAAACCCATAGATAATTTTTTGCAAATGTAAATTTGAATCAAAAAAATGATTCGATGGACACCCAGTACACCACTTTCTCCTTAGGCCTTTTTATAAGAGGGTCCTGGACCCTCAAAAAAAAAACACCAGCAGGAAAGAGGACATATGGCATACTTTTGAAAATTAGATTACAGGAAAGGCATTGATTTTAGAAACACAGAGATCAGTTATATGACCCGGGAAATAGAAAAAAAACATTGATTGGACACCCAGTACACTTCTTTATCCTTAGTCCTTTTTATAAGAGTGTCCTGGAGCCTCAACAGAAAGAACAGCATGAAATAGGACATATGGCATCCTTTTGAAAAATAGATTACAGGAAAGGCATAGATTTTTGAAAGACAGAAAAAATTTGTTACAACCGTGAAATCTAAAAAAACATTGAATAGACACCCAGTACACTTCTTTATCCTTAGGCCTTTTTAGCAGAGGCTCCAGGACACTCAACAAAACCAGCAGTAGGAAAGAGGACATATGGCATCCTTTGTGAAAAAAAGATTATAGGAAAGGCATTGATTTTAGAAACCCGGGGATAATTTGTTGCAACCGTGAATTTTAATTAAAAAAAATGATTGGATGGACACCCAGTACAATTCTTTCTCCCTAGGCCTTTTTATAAGAGGGTCCAGGACCCTCAAACAAAACACCAGCAGGAAAGGGGACATATGGCATACTTTTGAACAATAGAGTACAGGAAAGGCATAGATTTTAGAAACCCATAGAAAAAAATTTTTAAATGTAAATTTGAATAAAAAAAATTATTTGATGGACAGCCAGTACACCTCTTTCTCCTTAGGCCTTTTTATAAGAGGGTCCTGGACCCTCAAAAAAAAACACCAGCAGGAAAGAGGACGTATGGCATCCTTTTGAACAATAGAGTACAGGTACAGCATTGATTTTACAAACCCAGAGATCATTTTGTTCAATTGTTAAATCGAAAAATAAAAATGAGTGGCCAACCAGTACACCTCTTTCTCCTTAGGCCTTTTTATAAGAGGGTCCTGGACACTCAAAAAAAACACCAGCAGGAAAGAGGACGTATGGCATCCTTTTGAACAATAGAGTACAGGTACGGCATTGATTTTACAAAACCAGAGATAATTTTGGTCAATTGTTAAATCGAAAAATAAAAATGAGTGGCCAACCAGTACACCTCTTTCTCCTTAGGCCTTTTTATAAGAGGGTCCAGGACCCTCAAACAAAACACCAGCAGGAAAGGGGACATATGGCATACTTTTGAACAATAGAGTACAGGAAAGGCATAGATTTTAGAAACCCATAGAGAAAATTTTTTAAATGTAAATTTGAATAAAAAAAATGATTCGATGGACAGCCAGTACACCTCTTTCTCCTTAGGCCTTTTTATAAGAGGGTCCTGGACCCTCAAAAAAAACACCAGCAGGAAAGAGGACGTATGGCATCCTTTTGAACAATAGAGTACAGGTACAGCATTGATTTTACAAACCCAGAGATCATTTTGTTCAATTGTTAAATCGAAAAATAAAAAAGAGTGGACACCCAGTACACCTCTTTCACCTTAGGCCTTTTTATAAGAGTGTCCAGGACCCTCAAACAAAATACCAGCAGGAAAGAGAACATATGGCATACTTTGGAACAATAGAGTACTGGTACGGCATTGATTTGTGAAACCCACAGATAATTGTTTGTAAAAGTGAAATAGCACCAAAAACCATGCTTGGACTCCCACTCCAGGTCGTTCTCCTTCAGCTTTTTTATAAGAGGGTCCAGCACCCTCAACAGAAACAACTGCAGGAAACACCACCACATATGCCATCCTTTTGCACAAGCGAGTACAGGTATGGCATCCATTTTAGAAACCCAAAGATAATTGAGAGGAACCAGGAACATTTTTCTAAAAACTGGATGGGGCACCCCTTACTACAGGTCGTTCTCCTTCAGCCTTTTTATATCATGGGCCACGACCCGCAACAGGCACAACAGCATGAAACACAACATATGCCACCTTTTTGCACAATAGAGTACAGGTATGTCATAGATGGAACACGGAGATAATTTAGAGCAACCAAGAGACGGATAAAGATGCTTGGTCGGTCCTACTCTTTCAAATTTGTTGCATTTTGCGTTCAATTGAATGGTACACCGGATACGAGTGGTGTGTAAAGTTGTACAATTCATAACAGTTTAATCACTAGTGTTATGTGCATTATTTTTTTTATTTGAGTTTTGTACCCACAGAGATGCAGCAGAGGCCAGAAAAATTAGGAATGTACAAATGACTGAAAAATTGGGGTATTGTTGGAGCAACTGCTGTAGCAGCGGCCAGAAAAATCGATGTTTGTAAAACATTTATAAAGTGTCCTAAAAGCTTGTGGCTTGAACACTAGTTGTTGGCAGATAATTCAAGCAAGTCCTCCGTCTTTACAACCAAAAAAAAAAGACCAGCCTGTGTACCAGTTGTAGCCCAAGGCAGCTCATATCATCATCAGTAGTTTTTTATTCAAATGTATCGCCCAATGTCAGTCCCTTCGGGATCCAGCCCTCATTCATTTTTATAAAAGTGAGATAGTCAAGGCTTTTTTGACCTAGGCGACTTCTCTTCTCAGTGACAAAACCTCCTGCTGCACTAAAAGTCCTTTCGGACAGGACACTCGAAGCGGGGCAGGCCAGAAGTTCCATTGCAAATTGGGATAGCTCAGGCCACAAGTCCAGCCTGCACACCCAGTAGTCAAGGGGTCCATCGCTCCTGAGAGTGTCGATATCCGCAGTTAAAGCTAGGTAGTCTGCTACCTGTCGGTTGAGTCTTTCTCTAAGGCTGAATCCCGAAAGGCTCTGATGGTGCATGGGAGTTAAAAAGGTATGCATGTCCTCCATCAACAAGACATCAGGAAAGCGCCCGGTCCTTGCCGCCGTGGTCGTGGGAGGAGGAGGATTAATTTAATCTCTTCCCCTGTTACATTCCCGTGGTGCTGTGACATCACCCTTATACGCTGTGTAAAGCATAGTTTTTAATTTATTATGAAAATGCTCTATCCTTTCCGACTTGTGGGAATTTGGTAACATTTCAGGCACTTTATGCTTATACCGGGGGTCGAGGAGCGTGGACACCCAGTACAGGTCGTTCTCCTTCAGCTTTTTTATACGAGGGTCCCTCAACAGGCATCACAGCATGAAAGAACCCATTTGAACAAGGTTGGATGCTGAGCTAATCATGTTGCGTTCCTCCTCCTCACTGATCTCACTGATGGTATCTTCTTCCCCCCAGCCACGTACAACACCACGGGTACCAGAGAGGTGACAACAACGAGCACCCTGGGATGCCTGTTGTGCTCGGTCTTCCTCCTCCTCCTCCTCCTCAAAGCCACATTCCTCCTCTGACTCCTCTTCGTCACAATCCTCTTCCTGCGTTGCCGCAGGTCCAGCAAGCGATGCTGATTCGGCTGTTTGTGGGGGTGATGGACACCACAACTCTTCCTCTTCACGCTCATCTACTGCCTGATCCAGCACTCTTCGCAGGGCACGCTCCAGGAAGAAAACAAATGGTATGATGTCGCTGATGGTGCCTTCGGTGCGACTGACAAGGTTTGTCACCTCCTCAAAAGGACGCATGAGCCTACAGGCATTGCGCATGAGCATCCAGTAATTTGGCAAAAATATCCCCAGCTCCCCAGAGGCTGTCCTAGCACCCCGTTCATACAAATACTCATTAACAGCTTTTTCTTGTTGGAGCAGGCGGTCAAACATTAGGAGTGTTGAATTCCACCGTGTCGGGCTGTCGCAAATCAAGCGCCTCACTGGCAGGTTGTTTCGACGCTGGATATCAGACAAGTGCGCCATGGCCGTGTAGGAACTCCTGAAATGGCCACACACCTTCCTGGCCTGCTTCAGGACGTCCTGTAAGCCTGGGTACTTATGGACAAATCGTTGTACAATCAGATTACACACATGTGCCATGCACGGCACATGTGTCAACTTGCCCAAT
This sequence comes from Bombina bombina, assembly GCF_027579735.1. Taxonomy (NCBI): domain Eukaryota; kingdom Metazoa; phylum Chordata; class Amphibia; order Anura; family Bombinatoridae; genus Bombina; species Bombina bombina. The sequence goes on along the minus strand of NC_069502.1, from coordinate 8,364,103 downwards.
TTCAATGCCGCCACCAAATTACTTCCATTGTCAGAAACAACCTTGCCAATCTCCAGTTGGTGCGGAGTCAGCCACTGATCCACCTGTGCGTTCAGGGTGGTCAGGAGTGCTGGTGCGGTGTGACTCTCCGCTTTCAGGCAAGTCAACCCCAAGACGGCGTGACACTGCCGTACCCGGGATGTAGCATAGTACCTGGGGAGCTGGGGGGGGTGCCATAGATGTGGAGCAAGATGCAGAAGTTGAAGAGGACTCAGCCGAGGAAGAGGTTATGGAAGAGGATGGAGTAGGAGGAGTAGAGGAGGTAGCAGCAGGCCTGCCTGCAAGTCGTGGCGGTGTCACCAACTCTTCTGCAGAGCCACGCATTCCATGCTTGTCAGAAGTCAGCAGGTTTACCCAATGTGCAGTGTAGGTGATATACCTGCCCTGACCATGCTTTGCAGACCAGCTATCCGTGGTCATATGGACCCTTGCCCCAAAGCTGTGTGCCAGACATGCCATAACTTCCTTTCTCACAACAGAGTACAGGTTTGGGATTGCCTTTTGTGAAAAGAAATTTCTTCCAGGTACCTTCCACTGCGGTGTCCCAATAGATACAAATTTTTTGAAAGCATCAGACTCTACCAGCTTGTATGGTAAAAGCTGGCGGGCTAAGAGTTCAGACAAGCCAGCTGTCAGACATCGGGCAAGGGGGTAACTTTGAGAAATTGGCTTCTAACGCTCAAACATGTCCTTGACAGACACCTGACTGTGGGCAGATGACCAGGAACTGCTACGTAAGAGAGACTGAGTGGAGGATGGTTGAGAGGGGGCAAGGAGGACAGCACTGGTTGACGTGGCTGAAGATGCTGGAGCAGGAGGAGGAGGGCGGCTTTCACTTTGTGTGCTGCTTCTACTTATGTGTTCTTCCCATCGGCCTTTGTGATGGAAGACCATGTGCCTTCGCAAAGCAGTTGTACCTAGGTGGCTGTTGGACTTCCCACGACTCAGTTTCTTTTGGCACAGGTTGCAAATGGCATCGCTGTTGTCAGAGGCAGACACACAAAAAAAATGCCACACTGCTGAGCTCTGCGATGACGGCATTCTGGTGGTGGCAACAGCATGCGTTGATGGGCATCGGCGGGCTGTCTGGCTGACCCCTGGTGACGATGCATGCTGTCTGACTGTGCCACTAGCTCCTTGAGACGACCTCCCCGTACTTCCAAATCGTCTCCTCCTCCTCCTCCTCTCTGTCTCCCCATCTGAACTTTCCCCCTCTTCTTCTTCTCTTCTAGCAGGCACCCACGTGACATCCACCGACACATCATCATCAACCGCTTCACTTGTATCTGAAACATCAAGAAAGGAAGCAGCAGTGGGTACAACATCACCATCATCATCACACCGTACCTCCATGTCGGTAATGCTGCCTGACTGAGACTGATCACTATTATCTACATCCTCTGTCAATGATGGTTGCGCATCACTCATTTCTTCAAAATGATGTGTCAATAACTCCTGTGACAGATCAAGTGAAGCGGCTGTGGTGCTAGTGTTGGTGGTGGCGACAGGTGGCGGAGTGTCACTGGTCACTTGAGACCTGCCCAAAGCACAGCTGGACTTAGATGGTGCGTCAAGGTTAGGAGGACTAGCAGCGGAAGCTGAAGAAGATTGGGTTTCCTGTGTTAGCCATTCAACTAGGTCCTCCTCAGAAGTTTTTGCATCCCCCCTGGCACCCGGCGTCTGAACAATGTGCATATTTGTAGGGTCTAAAGGAATCACAGCACCACCACCACGACCACGGAACCTGCGGGGTGGCCTGCCTCTGCCTGTCATTTTTTTTTAAATGGACACTAACAATACTATTACACCAATTGAGTGGTGGCACTGTGAAAGTGGGCACAGTATACGCTGTGAGACTGACAACAACAAAAAAGACAGATGTTTTAAAAATCACAAATTGTTATTTTTTTGAAATATTACTAGTACTGTGGCAACAAATATGATTGTTTGGCACTATTTGGCAAATGAGCCTGTCTGGCACACACGCTGGGAGAAAGGAAACTGCAATTCAATGGCACTAGGAGACTGAAGAATCACAGTCAAAACAGTTATGATTAACAAAAATTCCAATCCTGTTACAATAAATATGAGTGGTGGCACTAATTGGCTAGTTGGGACTGGCACACAGGCAGGCAGGCAGGAGGAAAATGCAATTCAAGGGAACTAGTAGACTGCAGATTGACAGTCAAAACAGTGTTGATTGACAAATTTTGCAATACTGTTAAAAGAAATATGATTTCTAGCACTAATTGGATAGTTGGGCCTGGCACACAGGCTGGCAGGCAGTAGAAAAGTGCAATTCAATGGCACAAGCAAAATGAGGATTAAGATCAACCATCAAGATTTTTTTTATTTTAATTAGTAACTATACTGTGACAACAATTAGGATTGGTGTAAATAGTTGGCAAGACGGCCTGGCACAAAAGGATGGCAGGCAGGAGGGAGATGCAATTCAAGGACACTAGGAGACTGATTAATGACAGTCAAAACAGTGATGATTGACAATTTTTGCAATACTGTTAAAAGAAATATGATTGCTGACAACAATTGGCTAGGTGGGCCTGGCTCACAGCAGGCTGCAAGGCAGGAGGAAAGTGCTATTCAATGGCACCAGCAAACTGAGGTTTCAAATCACAGCAACTATTACCAAAAATTTTAATTTTTAATTATTAGAATACTGTCACAACAAATATGATTGGTGTAAATATTTTTTAAGTAGGCCTGGCACACAGGCTTGGAAGGCTGTAGAAAAGTGCTATTCTAGGGCACAAGCAAACTAAGGATTAAGATCATCAACAATAAAGATTTTTTTAATTGTAATTAGTAACTATACTGTGACAAAAAAATTAGGATTGGTGTAAATAGTTGGCAAGACGGCCTGGCACAAAAGGATGGCAGGCAGGAGGGAGATGCAATTCAAGGACACTAGGAGACTGATTACTGACAGTCTAAACAGTGATGATTGAAAATTTTTGCAATAATGTTAACAGAAATATGATTGCTGACAACAATTGGCTAGGTGGGCCTGGCTCACAGCAGGCTGCAAGGCAGGAGGAAAGTGCTATTCAATGGCACCAGCAAACTGACGATTCAAATCACAGCAACTATTACCAAAAATTTTAATTTTTAATTATTAGAATACTGTCACAACAAATATGATTGGTGTAAATATTTTTTAAGTAGGCCTGGCACACAGGCTTGGAAGGCTGTAGAAAAGTGCAATTCAAAGGCACGAGCAAACTGAGGGTTAAGATCATCAACAATAAAGATTTTTTTAATTGTAATTAGTAACTATACTGTGACAAAATATTTGGATTGGTGTAAATAGTTGGCAAGACGGCCTGGCACAAAAGGATGGCAGGCAGGAGGGAGATGCAATTCAAGGACACTAGGAGACTGATTACTGACAGTCTAAACAGTGATGATTGACAATTTTAGCAATACTGTTAACAGAAATATGATTGCTGACAACAATTGGCTAGGTGGGCCTGGCTCACAGCAGGCTGCAAGGCAGGAGGAAAGTGCTATTCAATGGCACCAGCAAACTGACGATTCAAATCACAGAAACTATTACCAAAAATTTTAATTTTTAATTATTAGAATACTGTCACAACAAATATGATTGGTGTAAATATTTTTTAAGTAGGCCTGGCACACAGGCTTGGAAGGCTGTAGAAAAGTGCAATTCAAAGGCACGAGCAAACTGAGGGTTAAGATCATCAACGATAAAGATTTTTTTAATTGTAATTAGTAACTATACTGTGACAAAATATTTGGATTGGTGTAAATAGTTGGCAAGACGGCCTGGCACAAAAGGATGGCAGGCAGGAGGGAGATGCAATTCAAGGAAACTAGGAGACTGATTACTGACAGTCTAAACAGTGATGATTGACAATTTTTGAAAAACTGTTAACAGAAATATGATTGCTGACAACAATTGGCTAGGTAGGCCTGGCTCACAGCAGGCTGCAAGGCAGGAGGAAAGTGCTATTCAATGGCACCAGCAAACTGACGATTCAAATCACAGCAACTATTACCAAAAATTTTAATTTTTAATTATTAGAATACTGTCACAACAAATATGATTGGTGTAAATATTTTTGAAGTAGGCCTGGCACACAGGCTTGGAAGGCTGTAGAAAAGTGAAATTCAAAAGCACGAGCAAACTGAGTATTAAGATCATCAACAATAAAGATTTTTTTAATTTTAATTAGTAACTATACTGTGACAAAAAATTTGGATTGGTGTAAATAGTTGGCAAGACGGCCTGGCACAAAAGGATGGCAGGCAGGAGGGAGATGCAATTCAAGGAAACTAGGAGACTGATTACTGACAGTCTAAACAGTGATGATTGACAATTTTAGCAATACTGTTAACAGAAATATGATTGCTGACAACAATTGGCTAGGTGGGCCTGGCTCACAGCAGGCTGCAAGGCAGGAGGAAAGTGCTATTCAATGGCACCAGCAAACTGACGATTCAAATCACAGCAACTATTACCAAAAATTTTAATTTTTAATTATTAGAATACTGTCACAACAAATATGATTGGTGTAAATATTTTTTAAGTAGGCCTGGCACACAGGCTTGGAAGGCTGTAGAAAAGTGCAATTCAAAGGCACGAGCAAACTGAGGGTTAAGATCATCAACGATAAAGATTTTTTTAATTGTAATTAGTAACTATACTGTGACAAAAAATTTGGATTGGTGTAAATAGTTGGCAAGACGGCCTGGCACAAAAGGATGGCAGGCAGGAGGGAGATGCAATTCAAGGAAACTAGGAGACTGATTACTGACAGTCTAAACAGTGATGATTGACAATTTTTGAAATACTGTTAACAGAAATATGATTGCTGACAACAATTGGCTAGGTAGGCCTGGCTCACAGCAGGCTGCAAGGCAGGAGGAAAGTGCTATTCAATGGCACCAGCAAACTGACGATTCAAATCACAGCAACTATTACCAAAAAATTTAATTTTTAATTATTAGAATACTGTCACAACAAATATGATTGGTGTAAATATTTTTTAAGTAGGCCTGGCACACAGGCTTGGAAGGCTGTAGAAAAGTGCAATTCAAAGGCACAAGCAAACTGAGGGTTAAGATCATCAACAATAAAGATTTTTTTAATTTTAATTAGTAACTATACTGTGACAAAAAATTAGGATTGGTGTAAATAGTTGGCAAGACGGTCTGGCACAAAAGGATGGCAGGCAGGAGGGAGATGCAATTCAAGGACACTAGGAGACTGATTACTGACAGTCTAAACAGTGATGATTGACAATTTTTGAAATACTGTTAACAGAAATATGATTGCTGACAACAATTGGCTAGGTGGGGGCCTGGCTCACAGCAGGCTGCAAGGCAGGAGGAAAGTGCTATTCAATGGCACCAGCAAACTGACGATTCAAATCACAGCAACTATTACCAAAAATTTTAATTTTTAATTATTAGAATACTGTCACAACAAATATGATTGGTGTAAATATTTTTTAAGTAGGCCTGGCACACAGGCTTGGAAGGCTGTAGAAAAGTGCAATTCAAAGGCACGAGCAAACTGAGGGTTAAGATCATCAACAATAAAGATTTTTTTAATTTTAATTAGTAACTATACTGTGACAAAAAATTAGGATTGGTGTAAATAGTTGGCAAGACGGCCTGGCACAAAAGGATGGTAGGCAGGAGGGAGATGCAATTCAAGGACACTAGGAGACTGATTACTGACAGTCTAAACAGTGATGATTGACAATTTTTTAAATACTGTTAACAGAAATATGATTGCTGACAACAATTGGCTAGGTGGGGGCCTGGCTCACAGCAGGCTGCAAGGCAGGAGGAAAGTGCTATTCAATGGCACCAGCAAACTGAGGATTCAAATCACAGCAACTATTAGCAAAAATTTTAATTTTTAATTATTAGAATAATGTCACAACAAATATGATTGGTGTAAATATTTTTTAAGTAGGCCTGGCACACAGGCTTGGAAGGCTGTAGAAAAGTGCAATTCAAAGGCACGAGCAAACTGAGGGTTAAGATCAACACTAAAAATTTTTTTTATTTAAATTAATAACTATACTGTCTGACTGTGACAACAATTATGATTGGTGTAAATAGTTGGCAAGACGGCCTGGCACAAAAGGCTGGCAGTGGCAGGCAGGAGGTAAATGAAATTCAATGGCCCTAGGAGACTGAATATTTGCAGTCCAAAAAATTATGTTTTTTTTTTTTTTATTACTGTTACAAGAATTGTGATTGGTGCCACTAATTGGCTACTTGGGCCTGGCAGACAGGCTGGCAGATATGAGTCTTGGATGGTAGGTAGGGCAGTAATTTAACACAGTATGCTGTGTAAGTGACAAAAACACAGGACTGATAGAAAATTAAGTTACATTACACTAGCAAAATATTTAAAAATTTTAGATTTTAATATTAAAATTATGTTAAGAAGTGCAATGCACATATGACTCTATGAGTGGTCGCACTGGCTGGCTGCTACGTAGGGCAGCAATTATAACAACATTATGCTGTGTAAGTCAGATAGACAGTTAGACACAGGCCTGATAGAAAATACAATTAGATTACACTAGCATAATGACTAATAAAGACTTTTTTTTGGAAATTTTAAGAAAAAGGTTAAGCACATACATATGAGTCGTGGCTGATAGCCTTGGAAGGGCAGCTATTAAAAACAGTAGGCTATGTATGTCGGATACACACACGCCTGATAGAAAATACTATTAGATTACACTAGAAAAATGATTGAAATTATTTTTTGGGAGGGGGAATTAAAAAAAGGTTAAACACATATGAGTCATGGCTCATAGACTAGGGAGGGCAGCAAGTAAACACAGTAGGCTCTCTATGTCAGCAAAACACACAGGCCGGATAGAAAATTAGATTTGATTACACTAGCAAACAAATTTAAACTTTTTTTTTTCATATATATTAAAATTAAGGTGAAAGAAAAATAGATATGAGTGCTGGGTGGCTGCCTGGCACAGACCAATTAACCAAAAGACTGAAAAAAAAGAGGAATATTAATGCTGAGTGAGCCTGACAGACACAGGCATGATAGTAAATGTAATTAGATTACACTAGAAAAATATTTTTTTGTGTTTTTTTTTTTAAATTAAAAATAATGTTATAAACGGATATTAACACTGCTGGCTGCTGGCTGGCACAGAGCAATGAACCAGAGTATATGCTGTGTGACACTGGCCTGATAGAAAATGAAAAAAAATTACACTAGAAAAATAATTATATTTTTGGGTTAGTTAAATTTAAACTAATGTTGTTAGGGAGATATCAGTGGTGGCAGTAGTCACAGCATATGCTGTGAGCCTTAAACACACAGCTGAAGCCAGGCAAATGCTAATAAAAAAAAAAGAAATAAAAAAAAAAAACGGCACGAAATATAGCCCTAAAAAGGGCTTTTTGGGGTGCTGTGCTTGCAGCAGAGATGAGTGGACTCCTTCTGGACTGTAAATACACTAGCCTAGCTATGTTTTTCCTATGAATGTCAAGAGCAAAAACATAACACGTCCTATCATTAAAAAAGCAAGGTCGTTATGAGTCTAAAATGGCGGATTCCGAGTAGCTGGGAGTGTCTGTGAGGGAGTGTCTGATGTTGATTGGCTCTAATGTGTCAGGCGGCTGTGACATAAAGGGTCAAAGTTTCCACAATGATGACACATAGGGGCGGATCGAACATCGCCATGTGTTCGCCCACAAACGCGAACGCGAACAAGCTATTTTCGCTGTGAACCGTTCGCGAGCGAACAGTTCGGGACATCACTACTGATGGGAAAGAAACAGGATTCCAGGACAGACACACCATCTGAAGTATATTCTGCATGAATCCACCAACAATAGTGTTAGGTTTTTATCATTTTTGGGTGTTTCTTTTTATTATAGATTAGGCTTTTTATTTTTTTGGCCAGCAAAATAGCTGAGTGCCCTTTTAAGGACATCCAAATGTCCTTTTCAGTGTATATTACATACACTAGCCTGGATGAAGCCTAACCACTGGTGAAACGTACGTTGGCATTAGCTCAGGTTGATACTGAGCATCACAAGGGAAGACGCACATTGCGGTTGCAGCAGGGCGGTTGCAGCAGGAGTCATTTACTCAACGGTTTCCGGCCAAGCAGGAAGTGAGCGGGTGTAGAAGGAGACGTTGTTAAGGACTGTGACATCAGTTTGCGCCACGGCTTGTGTGTACTGGGATTGCCCGGTCTTCGGCTGTGGGTGTTTGTTGGAGCCCCTTCCAGGATCACCATCGCTCTTCATTTGTATTTGCTACCCTGTTAAAGGCCTGTGTAACAGTATCACTTAAGGATTACAAATACGTAGATTTACCTGGCATACACTGCTAGTAGCTTCAAGAACTTCACGGACAGCAGTTACTTACGGATTAAAGCTAACAGCTTACGATAAGTATCCACCACCACTGCTGTTTATAATGAACTTGCTGCTATTATACCGCTAATATTTATGTGTGTTTGTTAATTTTTGTCCTCCCCTTCCCCTTTCTTCTGTTAAGGTGTGTATTAGACAGGAATTTGTATTAACGAACCTGTTTAATCTTACTATTCCACAATTAGTTTTGTGTATACTGTGCACAGTAGGTAGTTTATAGATGCTGTAAACTATTTCTATCAAGTAAATAGTATATTGGACAAAGAGTGCTGTTGTGAGGTATCTTCTTTTTTCTTTTATTAATGCACTTTGTATATTAGGTTGTTTTTTTTAGCTAGTTTTTTTTGTTGGGGTGGGGGGTGTAATGTTAGAGTGTTTAGTTTTTTTTTTTTAAAAAGAGCTGATGCCATACAAAGACTCATTTTCAGGGCTATTGGTAGTTTAGTTTTAGAATAGGTTTTTTTTGTGGGGGTTGTTTTTTTTAGCAGTATTACAATAGGATTCATTCTTTTATTTTTTTGCATAATTATTTGTTTTATTTTTTGTAATGTTAAAGTTTTTTATTTTCTGTAATGTTAGCTTTTTATTTTTTAAGGTATGATTAGTTTTTTATTTAATTTTACAGGTATTTTTGTTTTAAGGTCGTTAGGATTTCTTTTGTAAATTTAGTAGTATTTTAATTTGGGTTGTTAGGGGGTGTTAGGTTAGGGAGTTTAGATGTTTATTACTGGGGGATGGCGGTTTAGGGGTTAATAGTTTAGATAGTTTGCGATGTGGGGGTTGGCGGTTTATGAGTTAATAGTTTATTTAGATAGTTTGAGATGTGGGGGAATGGCAGTTTAGGGGCTAATAGTTTATTTAGATATTTTGAGATGTGGGGGATGGCGGTTTAGGGGTTAACAGTTTATTTAGATAGTTTGCGATGTGAGGGGTGGTTTAGGGGTTAATAATGTAGTGGAAACTTTGCATTGGGCTATCTGGTGGTTAAGGGTTTATTACAGTAGGGGTTTTTGGTGATTTGGGTTAGGGCGAGTAGGGTGTTAAGTTTTTTTTTTCATTTTTTTTTCTCCATTGATCTCTATGGAGGAATATGCATGAAAACTTAAGTTAGGTTTTTTGCGCTATTCCGGTTAATGCTAGCACCAAATATGTTTTTTTTTTTTAAACTTGTAATACCAGCGCAACCCTACTAGCGCAAAAAGCTTAATGCTAGCGGTGTTTTCGTGATCGCGCCACATGTTATCTAGCCCTTAGTTTGTAGCCAATAAAAATATACATGGTAAAAAAGTCAACAGCTACAGTGATATACATTTCCCCTAAAGGATCTCCTTGCTACATTGTAAACTGTAAAAGTAATGTAAAACTGTGTTTAGGAATTTAAACATGCAGAGTGCAATGTATATACCTACACAGGCATAAAATATCTACAATGTTACCAAGGCACAAAGGTTTACATATAAAGAAACAATATATAAACTGATATACATGCAGTAGACATATACAACCTAATAAGAATTGTATATAACACCATACTTCCTGTACACCAGTGCTTTCCAAATGTGAGTCGTGACACATTAGTGTGTCGGTGGCAGTGTGTAGGTGTGTCCCTGCTTCAGCACAATTTTTTTCTAATTTAAAATTCTTTTCAAGTTTCTTTTTGGTTTCTGACTTTCCGCCTGCCTGCTATGCATATCACATGGTTGACACGTGATTGATACCTAGTGGGTCACAGATAATCTTAACCTATTAGCGCAGCTTAGCGGGAACTGAAACTATTCCCGTTGGTGGCACATTGGCTCCTGACTGCACGTGTGGTCTCCTCAATCGGCTCGTGATTGCCCGTGTAGTCAGTGAGTGGGACAGCAGTTTGTTTGCAGCGCGGGCAGTAGTCAGTCAGACTTGCAGAGCTCTGAGGGTAGCAGCTTAAACCCCGAACTGAAGTCACAAGTCAGTGGGGTTTTTTTGCAGCTAGCTCCCAGTAGTGCATTGCTGCTCCTGCTCTTGATATATGGATAGGAAGTGGAAGCTTAAAAATGCTTGATGATGAAATGCGAGTGTCTTTATCTAATATTCCACTTACTATTCAGAAACTGTGTTCATCCCATCAACCTCATACATCCCATTAAAATAGTAAGTAGCTCTACTGTACATACATATAAACAGATATTAAATGAGGGATTATAGGTAGAAAGACACATATATATATATATATATATATATATATATATATATATATATATATATATATATGTGTGTGTGTGTGTGTGTTGCAATTTTAGAATAAAGAGGCGGAGCTTGTTCTGGTGCAACACATTTATTTTGTGATTTTCATCTGAAACAGATAAATAACTCTGCTTTACTCTGGAGCTATGTTTCCTAACTGCCTCCAGTGCTTGCTTCAGTATTACTGAACCACTGACTATATATAACATTATAATATAAATTATTATTATACATTCTCTTTTCTATAAACAATTGGTGCAAAAATATCAGAATTTAAACAAGTCTATACAGCATAATACACTATTGGAGTATACAGCACAATACACCATTGGAGTATACAGCACAATATACCATTGGAGTATACAGCACAATGCACTATTGGAGTTTACAGCACAATACACCATTGGAGTATACAGAACAGTATACCATTGGAGTTTACAGCACAATTTACCATTCGAGTACACAGCACAATACACCATTGGAGTTTACAGCACAATTTACCATTGGAGTATACAGCACAATACACCATTGGAGTATACAGCACAATACACTATTGGAGTATACAGCACAATAGACCATTGGAGTATACAGCACAATACACCATTGGAGTATACAGCACAATACACTATTGGAGTATACAGCACACTATACCATTGGAGTATACAGCACAATAAACTATTGGAGTATACAGCATAGTATACCATTGGAGTATACAGCACAATAAACTATTGGAGTATACAGCATAATATACTATTGAAGCATACAGCATAATAATAACATTCTGCATAACTTCCTCACAAATAAAACATATTTTGAACTGACTTTATTTTGTTAAACTGTCACCATCCATGCTAATGGAGCAAATAAGCTATACAGACGTTAATACAGTGACTGCCGTTTAGTATACACATTATACAAGGCCTGTTATAGCAACTGATCTGCAGAGGTCTTAATAAACTCCATTCTATACAATATTATTTCATATTTAAATAACTCTAATAAAATTTCCCATTAACTGTTATATTTGGATGCTATTCTGCCTACCTGAAACCTATACATAACTCTGCTTTACTCTGGTGCTATGTTTCCTAACTGACTTCAGTGCTTGCTTCAGTATTACTGAACCACTGAGGCGCTTCCATGGTAACAATTAGTTATTGTGGATGAGAACATAGCGATGGCCACCTGCTGGTAAGAGGTTAAAATAGCAGCACAAGAACTATGGACAATGCAGTAATGAATTTGTCAATAATAACAAAAAAATTGCTTAATACTCAATTCTGCATACTGTATTCTTTTGGGGTGCAATGAGTTTATTACCCTTTTAATACACAGAGTGCCACATATACACATCAGTACGTATAAAAAACATGTGAATGAAGCACAAATAAGAAACATACACTATATTACAAGTTGCAACAAAAGTTGCGTTATTTCACCCTCCTTAGTGCTGCCATTACGAGTTTTGGAAAAACCGCCTTGTGCATGCGTGCGATGAGCAGCACAAGAACTATGGACAATGCAGTAATGAATTTGTCAATAATAAACAAACAAAAGGTTTTAAAAAAATCGCTTAATACTCAATTCTGCATACTGTATTCTTTTGGGGTGCAATGAGTTAATATCCTTTTAATACACAGAGTGCCACACTCTACCCCACAAAATTAAATGTCAACAGACATTTCCTCTTTTTGAAGACTAACACATTAGATCTGTGTATTATAAGAACGGGCTGTTTAGAAGTTGTGTTCTTTAACAAAAGACCAATATATATATATATATATATATATATATATATATATATATATATATATATATATATATATATATATATATATATATATATATATTTATTTTCACAGGAATAAATCCTAAACATAGTAGTTACACTTGTTACTGTCTATCAAGGGTCATGGATAAAGCTCATGGTGCACTATAAGCCTGGACCATAATACTTTTGCTATTGCAATGTTCAGTTCCCAGTAGAGAACTGAAGAACAATTGTTCACTTAAACCAGTTTCTTTTCATTACACTTTACTGTAATCAGACTCAATTTTACGACCTACAGTTACTCTTGGTCTGATACAACCATATTATCTCATCTAAACATTTGACATAATACATCTTAAAGAATTTCACAAAAGAATTATTAAGCTTTCACAACAATGCTACTGGTATGAGTATATTCTAATGTCTATACCATATTATTTTAACTTTCCATTCTCTAGATATAACTTTAATAAGCGATCTGTAAGTCCATTGTATTCCATGGTCTCTAGAAGCTTGAACTACAATGTGTTGTGTGAATCTCCTTCACCAGTACTTCTCTTTGTATCACAGAAGTTTGCCCTAAGGTTTCATAAGTCAACATTCTTGGATGGCGCCTCTCTCTCTCTCTGTGGATGTGATCTAGGTTATTGTACAGGGTTTTCTTGTTCTTCATCAGAAGACTGTTTTTCTTCAAATGCTAGCTGAGAAACATGATCTTCACATTCACTGTGTTGATCATCTTGTAAATCTTCATCAAACGGTATCAATACTTCTACATCATCTAGTGGTAAATATTTGTCTGTTGGGTGACTTGGGGTTGGAAAACTCTAGCTTTCGGGTTTAGGATTGAGTCTATATTTCTAGAATTCTTATCTATGAGGCTTGAATCTATATACTAGTTGGTAATCTTCCTCTGAGTCACTATCCAGGTTACATTGAGGCTGTGGGGTCTATTTATCAAGCTCTGAACGGTGCTTGATGCCCCGTGTTTCTGGTGAGCCTTCAGGCTCACCAGAAACACAAGTCATAAAGCAGCGGTCTAAAGACCACTGCTCCATAACCTGTCCGCCTGCTCTGAGGCGTTGGACAGACATCGCCGAAAATGAACCCGATCCAATATGATCGGGTTGATTGACAATCTCTGCTGGTGGCCGATTGGCCGCGAATCTGCAGGGGGCGGCATTGCACCAGCAGTTCACAAGAACTGCTAGTGCAATGATAAATCTTAAGCCTGATAAAACAGCCACTGGTTGAGAAACGCGTTGCTTGTTTTTATTTATTTTAATAAAGTAAGTTTATATACTTACAACTTGCTGCCATACTTTTTTTTAATATTATCCTGTTTCATTTATTAATTTAATACACTACTATTCTCTGGACTATTCGTATCCTGTTCCTTTGGAGTATCCTGATTACTAGAGGTCAGTCTGCTGGGTGACTGTTTGATTCCAGCTTGCTCCCAATGCACCAATGGAGGTGCTTCACCAAATGTGAGTGAAACCTTATTTGATACCATCTCTCACTTATCATGCAATACTAGGCCATATTGGTGCTTTTGTCTGGTTCTTTATACCTTTTACAGACTGCTGTACAAACACCGGAGGTCAGTCTGCTGGGTGACTGTTTGAGTCCAGCCTGCCTTATCTGCACCATTAGGGGTGCTTCACCAAATGTGAGTGTGTTATATTACATATTATTCTTCACCTATACATACAATACTAGGCCATGTGGAGCTTCTGTCTTCTTATACTGCTTGTTGCTGAGTCTCACTTAAATGGTCCACATTTACCGGAGGATCCCACTTCTGGTTAGTTCTACCACTGCTGTTAACCAACTTCTTTAGAGTGGGGGCTTATTTGTTCACATTGTAACTCTTGGTCACTGACTGGTCGCACTGTTGCTGGATACACTGTTTTTACAGTTTGGAGGTGACCCATGAGATGGGTACATAAATTGGACTTCCCTTGCGAACTGCTACTACCACTTCACTGATGGCCAAACATTCTGGTAAAAGACACAGTTTGGATGGAACAAAGAGCATCTCTTGGCCTTTGGTAATGACTCCCACATGGGCACGAGCATGGATAGAGGTAATCTGGTCTGCGGGTGGGACTATTTTCTTCCGCCCTGTTCTCACAATGCCTTTATAATAACTTGCAGCTGACGTCTACATGAGTTTCAGCATGGTTTCAGCTGTCTTTGCTGTTACTGAAAATGCGGTGTTCATCATCTGTATAATCTTGACTGATGTTCCTGCTACCCTCTTCTCTTGACTGACTAATTCTTCAATTACATTGAACCCAATAATTGGATCTTCAGCCACTTTAGGGTCACTTGCGACTAAAATAGTCAGTGTCTCTGCTGATGCTGGTTCACAATCCAATTGAAATCTCACCTCAATCCATCCAAGAAATGGTATATCTGTCTGGTTAGCTGCTAGTCCCGTCAGAGTTACAGGTCCAAGCAGTTCTGAAATCGGTCGGATTGGGGTGTGTGGGAGATATTGTTTTCTCCAGATGTCATTCACAATGCTGGCTTGTGACCCAGTGTCCCACAAAGCTTCAATGGTGCCATCATCAAGACGGCAATGGACAAGGCACCGTCTTCCTACCAGATTTAGCAGCTTGGCTTGATGTTGTGGTGGTAATTTACTGTGTTTATAGGAGAGGTTCTCAAAACTTCATTACTGGTCACCGTGCCCTGCTGTCTTAAAGTATTAGTAGGATGATGGTGTCCTCGCTGTTTCAAAGTTCTAACGGGTGTGTGTTGATGTTGGTGGGACATGTGGTAAGGAGCTACTGTGGGTCCTGTCTCAGCAGCCTGTTCAAGTTTTCCGGCGGCTGTGTCTTTACTCTGCATCCCCGTGACAAGTGTCCTGTTTGACCACAGAGGAAACAGTGAGTACATAAGGCTCCTGCATTGACCTCCTGGCATTCATTACAACCTCTCTGTCTTGCTTGTGTGTGGATCATTTGAAACTCTCTTGTCCGTGGTCAACTGCTGGTCTCCATGGCTGTGAGGAACATTTTCTTCATTTCAAACACATCTGCTTTAAGATCTTCAATCAGCTTATATGTATCTGGACTAGATTCTTTGAGATTTACTGGCATCTTCTTCAAGTCTCACCCCTGTGAGCAGTTTCACCCCTTTCTGCTGCACATGTTTCTTTAACTCTGGTGATACTCTAGACAAGGATTTGCTGTCATAGGAGTGTACTTCTGTGTGGAGTTCATTTAGTCATGGACCTTTTCCATAAGCAGTTTTATTTAACTTCTGTTGGCTTTCCATCTCTAACCTAGCTGCTTCATTCACTCTTTCAATTAGTACTTTATCTGTGACAGCAATATCATTAAGGTAAGGTTTTACCTGAAACGTTATGGCATCACTCAGGAGTCCAGTTTCAATAGAACGAAGAAACTTATGTTGAATAAGATCTGTACTGTACTGGTCTTCAGTTTCTTTGTCACTTGACTTCCACCATAGCTTTTAATTCAACTCATTTGCTCTGAATAAGAAGTTCTGAGCTGACTCTTTGGCTTCTTGAGAGATATTCATCAGCTTATGGAACAGATCAGAGGAGCTATCTTCTTTAAAGTTTCCCTTTAGGATAGTCTTCAACATGCTGAGAGTAAGTCCACTCTTAATCTCCAACATATCTCTGAGATGAAGTCCAGGGCTGACTGCCCATATCACTGCCTCAATAATCTCCACTTCAGAATGTCCCTTCTGGAATCCTGCTTCAATCTGGTGGGCCAGGCTTGTGTAGCACAGTTTGTCTTTCTGTCCCCCTTCTCCAATCTGTCCACAGATTATGAATTCCAGCCAGAGGGTTACTTCGGGCACAGTGGCTGGCAACGGTACTGTCACTTCCCCCACTTTTCTGACACTTCTGTGCTCACACTGATTCTATTTTCTAGTTTTATCATCTCCGCTTCTAACGCTTTGCAAGCTCCCTCTTGACATAGTTGTAGTTCTAGGTATTTATCTCTTAGATCTCTCAACTGAGTGAGCTCCATTTCCATTGATTCTGCATCTGTCACACCCTGTTTACTTTCTGTAATAAACGTCCGTAGTGATGTCACGAATAGTTCGCCAGCGAATAGTTCCCGGTGAACATAGCTTGTTCGCGTTCGCCACGGCGGGCGAACATATGCGATGTTCGATCCGCCCCCTATTCATCATCATTGAGTAATACTTTGACCCTGTACCTCACAGTCAGAAGACACATTCCAGCCAATCAGCAGCAGACCCTCCCTCCCAGACCTGATTTAATAGGGAAATCAATAGCTAGGCTAGTGTATTCAGTGTCCACTACAGTCCTGAAGGACTCATCTGATCTCTGCTGTAAGGACAGCACCCCAAAAAGCCCTTTTTAGGGCTAGAACATCAGTCTGCTTTTTTTTTTTTTTTCCTGTGTAATCTAATTGCAGTTGCCTGCCTGCCAGCGTGTGTGTCAGGCTCACAGCGTATGCTGTGCCCACTTGCCCAGTGCCACCGCTCATATCTGGTGTAACAGTAGTGTAGATTTAAAAAAAACAACACTTTTTTGACTGTGTTAAATAATAGCAGTCAGTTTCCTTCACACGTGTGCGTTTCAGTGCCTGCCTGCCAGGGCACAGTGTCACCCCAGTGCAACTCATATCTGGTGTAACAGTAGTGTAGATTTAAAAAAAAACAACACTTTTTTGACTGTGTTAAATAATAGCAGTCAGTTTCCTTCACACGTGTGCGTTTCAGTGCCTGCCTGCCAGGGCACAGTGTCACCCCAGTGCAACTCATATCTGGTGTAACAGTAGTGTAGATTTTAAAAAAAACAACACTTTTTTGACTGTGTTAAATAATAGCAGTCAGTTTCCTTCACACGTGTGCGTTTCAGTGCCTGCCTGCCAGGGCACAGTGTCACCCCAGTGCAACTCATATCTGGTGTAACAGTAGTGTAGATTTTAAAAAAACAACATTTTTTTGACTGTGTTAAATAATAGCAGTCAGTTTCCTTCACACGTGTGCGTTTCAGTGCCTGCCTGCCAGGGCACAGTGTCACCCCAGTGCAACTCATATCTGGTGTAACAGTAGTGTAGATTTAAAAAAAAACAACAACACTTTTTTGACTGTGTTAAATAATAGCAGTCAGTTTCCTTCACACGTGTGCGTTTCAGTGCCTGCCTGCCAGGGCACAGTGTCACCCAAGTGCAACTCATATCTGGTGTAACAGTAGTGTACATTTAAAAAAAAAAACACTTTTTTGACTGTGTTAAATAATAGCAGTCAGTTTCCTTCACACGTGTGCGTTTCAGTGCCTGCCTGCCAGGGCACAGTGTCACCCCAGTGCAACTCATATCTGGTGTAACAGTAGTGTAGATTTTAAAAAAACAACACTTTTTTGACTGTGTGAAATAATAGCAGTCAGTTTCCTTCACACGTGTGCGTTTCAGCGCCTGCCTGCCAGGGCACAGTGTCACCCCAGTGCAACTCATATCTGGTGTAACAGTAGTGTAGATTTAAAAAAAAAAAAACACTTTTTTGACTATGTTAAATAATAGCAATCAGTTTCCTTCACACTAATAATAATAAAGGGATTATCTATCTTTTAAAACAATAAAAATTCTGGTGTAGACTGTCCCTTTAAACGGGGAGTTTGGTCTGTCACTGTGAAGCGGGCGTAACCCTTACACTACCTGATCGATACAACATGATACCTGATGTTTTAAAGTACGTTATTCCAAACAATTTAGGAATGTTAGGTGATTTATGCCCTTTATGGATTAAAACCAGACTCTGCATCAACTATGTAATTTTCCATGGGAGTTTTGCCATGGATCCCCCTCCGGCATGCCACAGTCCAGGTGTTAGTACCCTTGAAACAACTTTTCCATCACTATTGTGGCCAGAAAGAGTCCCTGTGGGTTTTAAAATTCGCCTGCCTATTGAAGTCTATGGCAGTTCGCCCGTTTCGCCTGTTCGAAAACAGTTGCGGAAGTTTGCGTTCGCCGTTTGCGAACGCAAAATTTTAGGTTCGCGACATCACTAGTCAGGAGGACTTTTAAGTACTGGCAAAACTCATCTTCCTCTTGTCTTCAATCTCCTCCAAAACTCTCTCTACCTTCCTGATAAGGGTTCGTCTGGACTTGGTGAGGAAACCTCCCCCGCTTTCCTCCGGACACTTTAGAAATTGGCAAACTTCAACAATACGAGCTTTCTCTAGCTGCAGTAGCGTTGTGCTCACTTCCTCTTGCAATTGCTCCATTTTCTAACTTTATTCTCAAAGGATTTTCTAGTGACTTCTAATGACTTCTAGATTCGTCTCTGGTAAAAAGAGTAGTCTTTTCTTGCTTTAATTTACTCCTCCTGGCTCTGGCTCGCCAATATATGTTGCAATTTTAGAATAAAGAGGCGGAGCTTGTTCTGGTGCAACACATTTATTTTGTGATTTTCATCTGAAACAGATAAATAACTCTGCTTTACTCTGGAGCTATGTTTCCTAACTGCCTCCAGTGCTTGCTTCAGTATTACTGAACCACTTACTATATATAACATTATAATATAAATTATTATTATACATTCTCTTTTCTATAAACAATTGGTGCAAACATATCGGAATTTAAACAAGTCTATACAGCATAATACACTATTGGAGTATACAGCACAATACACCATTGGAGTATACAGCACAATATACCATTGGAGTATACAGCACAATGCACTATTGGAGTTTACAGCACAATACACCATTGGAGTATACAGAACAGTATACCATTGGAGTTTACAGCACAATTTACCATTGGAGTACACAGCACAATACACCATTGGAGTTTACAGCACAATATAATATTGGAGTATACAGCACAATATACTATTGGAGTATACAGCACAATACACTATTGGAGTATACAGCACAATATATTATTGGAGTATACATCATAATATACTTTTGGAGCATACAGCATAATATACTATTGAAGCATACAGCATAATAATAACATTCTGCATAACTTCCTCACAAATAAAACATATTTTGAACTGACTCTGCCTTTATTTTGTTAACCTGTCGCCATCCATGCTAATGGAGCAAATAAGCTATACAGACGTTAATACAGTGACTGCAGTTTACTATACACTTTATACAAGGCCTGTTATAGCAACTGATCTGCAGAGGTCTTAATAAACTCCATTCTATACAATATTATTTCATATTTAAATAACTTTAATAAAATTTCCCATTATATTTATATTTGGATGCTATTCTGCCTACCTGAAACCTATACATAACTCTGCTTTACTCTGGTGCTATGTTTCCTAACTGCCTTCAGTGCTTGCTTCAGTATTACTGAATCACTGAGGCATTTCCATGGTAACAATTAGTTACTGTGGATGAGAACATAGCGATGGCCACCTGCTGGTAGGAGGTTAAAATAGCAGCACAAGAACTATGGACAATGCAGTAATGAATTTGTCAATAATAACAAAAAAAATTGCTTAATACTCAATTCTGCATACTGTATTCTTTTGGGGTGCAATGAGTTTATTACCCTTTTAATACAAAGAGTGCCACATATACACATCAGTACGTATAAAAAACATGTGAATGAAGCACAAATAAGAAACATACACTATATTACAAGTTGCAACAAAAGTTGCGTTATTTCACCCTCCTTAGTGCTGCCATTATGAGTTTTGGAAAAACCGCCTTGTGCATGCGTGCGATGAGCTCCATACCACACAAAATACAGGCGCTGCTTTGACATGGTCATGCACGCTTTCCCCATAGACATCAATAGGGAGAGAGTGTTGAAAAAAACACCTGCAATCGCAGAATGAAAAGCTCCGTAACGCAACCCGATTGATGTCTATGGGGAAAAAAAAGTTAAGTTTAAACCTAACACCCTAACATAAATCCCAAGTCTAAACACCCCTAATCTGCTGCCCCCGACATCGCAGACACCTACATAATATTATTAACCCCTAATCTGCCGCTCTTGACATCGCTGCCACCAAAATAAATCTATTAACATATGAAGAGGATAATCCATGCTGGATGACTTCAGGATGAAGCCAGGATGAAGATAGAAGGCGCCGTCTGGATGGATGAAGACCTCACCGCCTGGATGAAGACTTCTCGCCACTTGAATGAGGATGGATGTCCGGACTTCAGAAACTGTAAGTGGATTGTCGGGGGTTAGTGTTAAGTTTTCTTAAACTTTTTTTGGGTGGGTTTTTTTTTAGATTAGGGTTTTGGGCATTCTTAAAAGAGCTAAGTGCCCTTTTAAGGGCAATGGCCATACAAATGCCATTTTCAGAGCAATGAGTAGCTAAGGTTTTTTTTAGAGTTAGATTTTTTATTTTGGGGGGTGGTTGGGTGGTGGGTTTCACTGTTGGGGGGTCTTTGTATTTTTTTTTTCAGGTAAAAGAGCTGATTTCTTTAGGGCAATGCCCTACAAAAGGCCCTTTTTAGGGGCTATTGGTAGTTTATTGTAGGCTACGTTTTTTTTTATTTTGGGAGGGCTTTTTTATTTTTATAGGGCTATTAGATTAGGTGTACTTGTTTTTATTTTGGATAATTTCATTTGTTATTTTTCGTAACTTAGTGTTTGTTATTTTTTGTAGTTTAATTTTTTTGTAATTTAGTATTTTTTATTTTTTGTAATTGTAGATTTAATTTTTTTAGTAGGGTTAGGTTTTTTAAAGTGTAATTTAATTAATTTAATTTGTAGTTTTTTTAATTTTAGTATAATAGTAATGTTAGTTTAATTTATAGTTTCAACTTAGTTGTTTTTTTATACTCCTTTTATTTATTCTTTTTATACTCCTCATACAATAAGTATACTTTAGACAGAGCCTTACATATGCTGCTTTCAGCACGGACCGATAAATTAAGATTTATGGACTCCTCCCACTTTACTAATCTTTCAAGAGATTGCTGATCCTAGCATTTATCTCTTCACATTAAAAAAAAAAAAAAATGTATTGTATTAATTGTTTAGTATTTGCCAACAGCGCTGATATAGAGTCCTGTCTTTGCCAACAGCGCTGATATAGAGTCCTGTCTTTGCCAACAGCACTGATATAGAGTCCTGTCTTTGCCAACAGCACTGATATAGAGTCCTGTCTTTGCCAACAGCACTGATATAGAGTCCTGTCTTTGCCAACAGCGCTGATTTAGAGTCCTGTCTTTGCCAACAGCACTGATATAGAGTCCTGTCTTTGCCAACAGCGCTGATATAGAGTCCTGTCTTTGCCAACAGCGCTGATATAGAGTCCTGTCTTTGCCAACAGTGCTGATATAGAGTCCTGTCTTTGCCAACAGCGCTGATATAGAGTCCCGTCTTTGCCAACAGCACTGATATAGAGTCCTGTCTTTGCCAACAGAGCTGATATAGAGTCCTGTCTTTGAATAAAGTGCACATTAGACAGACTCTTCTATATGCTGCTTTATCAGCACGGATCATTAATAGCACTCATTTCACCCCTTCCACCAGTCCCTGTTGGTTATTGTGAACACATGTATACATTACCACATACAGGACATCTCACCTGTATTCAGATCCTCTATAAAGTCTATAGGGAATTGTATAAACAAACTGTCATTATTTCAAGGATAGTCATCCATTTGTATTGATTTATATAAGTACACTGTTTCACATTTCTTATATATTGTTATGTATCAGGTAGTTTACTTGGCAATTAGACTCTCATCTAAACATGCAGCATTACGATATCGCACATTTGCTATTGCCAACATCCTAACACGGAACTCATTAAAGCTATCTGAGGGAGAAATTCTTCGTAGACAGATGCCTATTGGTTGCCATAATCACATGGGGTAAACAATCTGATATTGGCATAGCAACTGTGTGAGCATAAAAAAACACTGGCCGCCTATTGGTTTATTAAACCACATGAAGCAAATGACTAATGCAAACACTGTCACGTAATCCTAGCACTCTGATTGGCTGATGGGTCAGCCTAACGATCATACCCGAAATACACTTTTTGCTTTTTATTGAAATATATATCTGTCTTCCATAATAATGAGGATAATAAGGAAACTGACATTAAATATCCGGTAAAACATTTCCGGTTTGAATTAAAGCTACAGACACGCCCAATACAATAAGGGTATTTAAAGGCACATCACCTTACCAGTCTTGATAAAGGCCTGTGTTACAGGGCCGAAACGCGTTGACCCACTGGTAAGCACCACTTCAAGGATATTACTTCATCGTGGACGTATTACACTATGTTTATATTTTGTTTACAGGAACATTTTTTAGGACATTGAATCAACAGCTGACCACTACTAGGGATTCGCCTAGGGGATCTCATCACCAGGATTCAAGGTTTCCTTTTTTGATTTTGTTTTTAATTTTTGCTTTTATTTATTTGGATTACAAACTATATACTTTTCTGATCATCATTAACATTTGTTGAACATCATTTTCTTTTTCACTTTTTTCCACATTTTTATTGGATTTTTTTCATCATTCCATTTTTTGGTCTGCTTCACACCAATTGTGTCACTTCACTTCATTTCTTCATAATTGTTTCACCATTTTTTACCATATTTCCACTTTTTTGTACATCACATTTTTCTTTTTTGCACTGCAGTGCCATTTGCATACTTAACTGTTAATCTTTTACTTTTATCACTTTAATATTTTTTGTCATCGTTTGCACCAGTTGAGAATCACTTTGCATTACTATCATACCATTCATTTTATTATTGTCATATATCAAGGTTTATTTTCTAAACTTAGCACATCATGGATCCATTAATTTTTATTGAAGATTTTTATGTAGTAATTATCCACCATTGTTTTTTATTTGCATTTTTCATTGTATTTGTACTTTTATTAAGCATTTTATATTTACCTTTGTATTAAATATACTGTTTTTACAACCTACTTGGCTAGCATTATCCTCCACTGCTTGAGATATCAGCAGATATACACCACACCTGGGAGCACTTTTAGGGCTTTCACTTCATCCCTTAGCCTTTGGCGCTGTACTCACCACCTTTACTGTCATTTCACTTACTTGGGGTTTGGTTAGGACCCCTTTTGGGTACAGCTTAGGGTTCATCTTAGCGCTTGGTTACACCACCCCTTTCTCTTTTTTTTTAAATTTCACAGGTAAGTTTTTATTTATTTTAAGATAGGGATCTTGTAATTTTAATTTAAAGTTAGGGGTTGTTAGGTTTAGGGGTTAATAGTTTCATTTAGTTTTTTGCAATGTGGGAGGCCAGAGGGTTAGGGGTTAATAACTTTATTTAGTGGCGGCGATGTCGGGGAGCGACAGAATAGGGGTTAATACATTTTATTAGTGGCGGCGATGTCGGGAGTGGCAGATTAGGGGTTAATAAGTTTATTATAGTATTTGGGATACGGGAGGGCCTCGGTTTAGGGGCTAATAGGTAGTTTTGGGGTGTTAGTGTACTTTATAACAGTTTAGTGATATATTTTGTGTAACAGTTTTGTTGCGTAAAACTCATAACTACTGGTCTCAGATTGCAGAATGAATCGTGTCGGTATAGGTTGTAACGCAAGCTTTTTAGCCTCACCGCAAAGCTTGTAATGGCTATGCTATGGAAATTCCAAGCAAAAACCTAAATTTTTTGAGTGCGGGACTGACGTTGCGTTATAGGCTATAATGCTTTTGGTACAGTTAAACCGACAAGAAATGTAATGGCTGCATTGCTGTGTTAAAACACAAACGCAAAACTTGTAATCTAGGTGATACTGTTCTTTTATATATATATATATATATATATATATATATATATATATATATATATATATATATAAATATATATACTGTATATATATATATATATACTGTATATATATATATATATATATATATATACATATATATATATATTGTGATGTCGCAAACCTAAAATTTTGTGTTCGCGAACGGCGAACTCGAACTTCCGCAAATGTTCGCGAACCGGCGAACCGGGCGAACCGCCATTGACTTCAATGGGCAGGCAAATTTTAAAACCCACAGGGACTCTTTCTGGCCACAATAGTGATGGAAAAGTTGTTTCAAGGGGACTAACACCTGGACTGTGGCAAAACTCCCACAGAAAATTACATAGTTGATGCAGAGTCTGTTTTTAATCCATAAAGGGCATAAATCACCTAACATTCCTAAATTGTTTGGAATAACGTGCTTTAAAACATCAGGTATGATGTTGTATAGATCAGATAGTGTAAGGGTTACGCCCGCTTCACAGTGACAGACCAAACTCCCTGTTTAACGCACCGCAAACAACCGCAAACAGTCCATTTGCACAACCACGAGATCGATAACTAAGATTAAATAAAACTAGCAGACTGATGTAAAAGTTTTTTTTACAAAAGTTACACTAATGTTACAACAGATATGAGTGGTGGCACTGAGGATGGAAATAGGCACAGTATATGCTGGGAGCCTGACACACAGGCTGGCACTAGTGGCAGGCTGGCCTGGCAACTACAATTAAATAACACTAGCAGACTGATGTAAAAAAAATTTAAAAAAAAATTTACACTAATGTTACACCAGATATGAGTGGTGGCACTGAGGCTGGTAGTGGCAGGCTGGCCTGGCAACTGCAATTAGATTACACTAGCAGACTGATGTAAACGTTTTTTATAAAAAAAATTACACCAATGTTACACCAGATATGAGTGGTGGAAAACAGAGCAATTAGGCACAGTATATGCTGTGGGCCTGACACACAGGCCTGATGGAAAATGAAATTAGATTACACTAGCGAACTGATGTAAAAGTTTATTTTTTTTTAAATTTACACTAATGTTACACCAGATATCAGTGGTGGCACAGAGCAATTAATCACAGTATATGATGTGGGCCTGACACACAGGCCTAATTGAAAATGAAATTAGATTACAATAGCAAACTGATGTAAAAGTTTTTTCTTTTTTAAATTTACACTAAAGTTACACCAGATATCAGTGGTGGCACAGAGCAATTAATCACAGTATATGCTGTGGGCCTGACACACAGGCCTGATGGAAAATGAAATTAGATTACACTAGCAAACTGATGTAAAAGTTTTTTTTTTTTAAATTTACACTAATGTTACACCAGATATCAGTGGTGGCACAGAGCAATTAATCACAGTATATGCTGTGGGCCTGACACACAGGCCTGATGGAAAATGAAATTAGATTACACTAGCAAACTGATGTAAAAGTTTTTTTTTTTTTAAATTTACACTAATGTTACACCAGATATGAGTGGTGGCACAGAGCAATTAATCACAGTATATGCTGTGAGCCTCACACACAGGCTGACAGGCAGGCAAATGCAATTAGATTACAAAAAAAAAAAAAAAGACTGAAGTTCTAGCCCTAAAAAGGGCTTTTTGGGCTGAAGTTCTAGCCCTAAAAAGGGCTTTTTGGGGTGCTGTCCTTACAGCAGAGATTAGATGAGTCCTTAAGGACTGTAGGGGACACTGAATACACTAGCCTAGCTATCAATTTCCCTATAAAATCACTAGCAGCAGCACTAAACCTCCTCTCACATACGGCTAGATTTAGAGTTGGGCGGTAGCCGTGAAAACCAGCGTTAGAGGCTCCTAACGCTGGTTTTGGGCTACCGCCGGTATTTGGAGTCAATCAGGAAAGGGTCTAACGCTCACTTTCCAGCTGCGACTTTTCCATACCGCAGATCCCCTTACGTCAATTGCGTATCCTATCTTTTCAATGGGATCTTTCTAACTCCAGTATTTAGAGTCGTGGCTGAAGTGAGCGTTAGAAATCTAACGACAAAACTCCAGCCGCAGAAAAAAGTCAGTAGTTAAGAGCTTTCTGGGCTAACACCGGTTTATAAAGCTCTTAACTACTGTGCTCTAAAGTACACTAACACCCATAAACTACCTATGTACCCCTAAACCGAGGTCCCCCCACATCGCCGCCAATATATTTAAATTTTTTAACCCCTAATCTTCCGCTCCGTACACTGCCGCCACCTACGTTATCCCTATGTACCCCTAATCTGCTGCCCCTAACACCGCCGACCCCTATATTATATTTATTAACCCCTAATCTGCCCCCCACAACATCGCCGCAAGCTACCTACACTTATTAACGCCAAATCTGCCGTCCGCACGCCGCCGCCAGCTACATTATAGCTATGTACCCCTAATCTGCTGCCCCAACACCGCCGACCCCTATATTATATTTATTAACCCCTAATTTGCCCCCCTCAACGTCGCCTCCACCTGCCTACACTTATTAACCCCTAATCTGCCGAGCGGACCGCACCGCTACTATAATAAAGTTATTAACCCCTAATCCGCCTCACTCCCGCCTCAATAACCCTATAATAAATATTATTAACCCCTAATCTGCCCTCCCTAACATCGCCGACACCTAACTTCAAGTATTAACCCCTAATCTGCCGATCGGAGCTCACCACTACTCTAATAAATTTTTTAACCCCTAAAGCTAATTTTAACCCTAACCCTAACACCCCCCTAAGTTAAATATAATTTTATTCTAACAAAATAAATTAACTCTTATTAAATAAATTATTCCTATTTAAAGCTAAATACTTACCTGTAAAATAAACCCTAATATAGCTACAATATAAATTATAATTATATTATAGCTATTTTAGGATTTATATTTATTTTACAGGTAACTTTGTATTTATTTTAACCAGGTACAATAGCTATTAAATAGTTAAGAACTATTTAATAGCTAAAATAGTTAAAATAATTACAAAATTACCTGTAAAATAAATCCTAACCTAAGTTACAATTAAACCTAACACTACACTATCAATAAATTAATTAAATAAACTACCTACAATTATCTACAATTAAACCTAACACTACACTATCAATAAATAAATTAAATACAATTCCTACAAATAAATACAATTAAATAAACTAACTAAAGTACAAAAAATAAAAAAGAACTAAGTTACAAAAAATAAAAAAATATTTACAAACATTAGAAAAAAATTACAACAATTTTAAACTAATTACACCTACTCTAAGCCCCCTAATAAAATAACAAAGCCCCCCAAAATAAAAAAATGCCCTACCCTATTCTAAATTACAAAAGTTCAAAGCTCTTTTACCTTACCAGCCCTGAACAGGGCCCTTTGCGGGGCATGCCCCAAAGAATTCAGCTCTTTTGCCTGTAAAAAAAAACATACAATACCCCCCCCCAACATTACAACCCACCACCCACATACCCCTAATCTAACCCAAACCCCCCTTAAATAAACCTAACACTAAGCCCCTGAAGATCTTCCTACCTTGTCTTCACCTCGCCGGGTATCACACTGATCCGTCCTGGCTCCAAAATCTTCATCCAAGCCCAAGCGGGGGCTAGACATCCATCATCCGGCGGCTGAAGAGGTCCAGAAGAGGCTCCAAAGTCTTCATCCTATCCGGGAAGAAGAGGCGATCCGGACCGGCAACCATCTTGATCCAAGCGGCATCTTCTATCTTCATCCGATGAGGACCGGCTCCATCTTGAAGACTTCCACCGCGGACCCATCTTCTTCTTCCGACGACTTCCCGACGAATGACGGTTCCTTTACACTAATGTTACACCAGATATGAGTGGTGGCACTGAGGCTGGTAGTGGCAGGCTGGCCTGGCAACTGCAATTAGATTACACTAGCAGACTGATGTAAACGTTTTTTATAAAAAAAATTACACCAATGTTACACCAGATATGAGTGGTGGAAAACAGAGCAATTAGGCACAGTATATGCTGTGGGCCTGACACACAGGCCTGATGGAAAATGAAATTAGATTACACTAGCGAACTGATGTAAAAGTTTATTTTTTTTTAAATTTACACTAATGTTACACCAGATATCAGTGGTGGCACAGAGCAATTAATCACAGTATATGATGTGGGCCTGACACACAGGCCTAATTGAAAATGAAATTAGATTACAATAGCAAACTGATGTAAAAGTTTTTTCTTTTTTAAATTTACACTAAAGTTACACCAGATATCAGTGGTGGCACAGAGCAATTAATCACAGTATATGCTGTGGGCCTGACACACAGGCCTGATGGAAAATGAAATTAGATTACACTAGCAAACTGATGTAAAAGTTTTTTTTTTTTAAATTTACACTAATGTTACACCAGATATCAGTGGTGGCACAGAGCAATTAATCACAGTATATGCTGTGGGCCTGACACACAGGCCTGATGGAAAATGAAATTAGATTACACTAGCAAACTGATGTAAAAGTTTTTTTTTTTTTAAATTTACACTAATGTTACACCAGATATGAGTGGTGGCACAGAGCAATTAATCACAGTATATGCTGTGAGCCTCACACACAGGCTGACAGGCAGGCAAATGCAATTAGATTACAAAAAAAAAAAAAAAAGACTGAAGTTCTAGCCCTAAAAAGGGCTTTTTGGGCTGAAGTTCTAGCCCTAAAAAGGGCTTTTTGGGGTGCTGTCCTTACAGCAGAGATTAGATGAGTCCTTAAGGACTGTAGGGGACACTGAATACACTAGCCTAGCTATCAATTTCCCTATAAAATCACTAGCAGCAGCACTAAACCTCCTCTCACATACGGCTAGATTTAGAGTTGGGCGGTAGCCGTGAAAACCAGCGTTAGAGGCTCCTAACGCTGGTTTTGGGCTACCGCCGGTATTTGGAGTCAATCAGGAAAGGGTCTAACGCTCACTTTCCAGCTGCGACTTTTCCATACCGCAGATCCCCTTACGTCAATTGCGTATCCTATCTTTTCAATGGGATCTTTCTAACTCCAGTATTTAGAGTCGTGGCTGAAGTGAGCGTTAGAAATCTAACGACAAAACTCCAGCCGCAGAAAAAAGTCAGTAGTTAAGAGCTTTCTGGGCTAACGCCGGTTTATAAAGCTCTTAACTACTGTGCTCTAAAGTACACTAACACCCATAAACTACCTATGTACCCCTAAACCGAGGTCCCCCCACATCGCCGCCAATATATTTAAATTTTTTAACCCCTAATCTTCCGCTCCGTACACTGCCGCCACCTACGTTATCCCTATGTACCCCTAATCTGCTGCCCCTAACACCGCCGACCCCTATATTATATTTATTAACCCCTAATCTGCCCCCCACAACATCGCCGCAAGCTACCTACACTTATTAACGCCAAATCTGCCGTCCGCACGCCGCCGCCAGCTACATTATAGCTATGTACCCCTAATCTGCTGCCCCAACACCGCCGACCCCTATATTATATTTATTAACCCCTAATTTGCCCCCCTCAACGTCGCCTCCACCTGCCTACACTTATTAACCCCTAATCTGCCGAGCGGACCGCACCGCTACTATAATAAAGTTATTAACCCCTAATCCGCCTCACTCCCGCCTCAATAACCCTATAATAAATATTATTAACCCCTAATCTGCCCTCCCTAACATCGCCGACACCTAACTTCAAGTATTAACCCCTAATCTGCCGATCGGAGCTCACCACTACTCTAATAAATTTTTTAACCCCTAAAGCTAATTTTAACCCTAACCCTAACACCCCCCTAAGTTAAATATAATTTTATTCTAACAAAATAAATTAACTCTTATTAAATAAATTATTCCTATTTAAAGCTAAATACTTACCTGTAAAATAAACCCTAATATAGCTACAATATAAATTATAATTATATTATAGCTATTTTAGGATTTATATTTATTTTACAGGTAACTTTGTATTTATTTTAACCAGGTACAATAGCTATTAAATAGTTAAGAACTATTTAATAGCTAAAATAGTTAAAATAATTACAAAATTACCTGTAAAATAAATCCTAACCTAAGTTACAATTAAACCTAACACTACACTATCAATAAATTAATTAAATAAACTACCTACAATTATCTACAATTAAACCTAACACTACACTATCAATAAATAAATTAAATACAATTCCTACAAATAAATACAATTAAATAAACTAACTAAAGTACAAAAAATAAAAAAGAACTAAGTTACAAAAAATAAAAAAATATTTACAAACATTAGAAAAAAATTACAACAATTTTAAACTAATTACACCTACTCTAAGCCCCCTAATAAAATAACAAAGCCCCCCAAAATAAAAAAATGCCCTACCCTATTCTAAATTACAAAAGTTCAAAGCTCTTTTACCTTACCAGCCCTGAACAGGGCCCTTTGCGGGGCATGCCCCAAAGAATTCAGCTCTTTTGCCTGTAAAAAAAAACATACAATACCCCCCCCCAACATTACAACCCACCACCCACATACCCCTAATCTAACCCAAACCCCCCTTAAATAAACCTAACACTAAGCCCCTGAAGATCTTCCTACCTTGTCTTCACCTCGCCGGGTATCACACTGATCCGTCCTGGCTCCAAAATCTTCATCCAAGCCCAAGCGGGGGCTAGACATCCATCATCCGGCGGCTGAAGAGGTCCAGAAGAGGCTCCAAAGTCTTCATCCTATCCGGGAAGAAGAGGCGATCCGGACCGGCAACCATCTTGATCCAAGCGGCATCTTCTATCTTCATCCGATGAGGACCGGCTCCATCTTGAAGACTTCCACCGCGGACCCATCTTCTTCTTCCGACGACTTCCCGACGAATGACGGTTCCTTTAAGGGACGTCATCCAAGATGGCGTCCCTCGAATTCCGATTGGCTGATAGGATTCTATCAGCCAATCGGAATTAAGGTAGGAAAATTCTGATTGGCTGATGGAATCAGCCAATCAGAATCAAGTTCAATCCGATTGGCTGATTCAATCAGCCAATCAGATTGAGCTCGCATTCTATTGGCTGTTCCGATTCTTTGGGGCATGCCCCGCAAAGGGCCCTGTTCAGGGCTGGTAAGGTAAAAGAGCTTTGAACTTTTGTAATTTAGAATAGGGTAGGGCATTTTTTTATTTTGGGGGCTTTGTTATTTTATTAGGGGGCTTAGAGTAGGTGTAATTAGTTTAAAATTGTAATTTTTTTCTAATGTTTGTAAATATTTTTTTATTTTTTGTAACTTAGTTCTTTTTTATTTTTTGTACTTTAGTTAGTTTATTTCATTGTATTTATTTGTAGATATTGTATTTAATTAATTTATTGATAGTGTAGTGTTAGGTTTAATTGTAGGTAATTGGAGGTATTGTATTTAATTAATTTATTGATAGTGTAGTGTTAGGTTTAATTGTAACTTAGGTTAGGATTTATTTTACAGGTAATTTTGTAATTATTTTAACTAGGTAACTATTAAATAGTTCTTAACTATTTAATAGCTATTGTACCTGGTTAATATAATTACAAAGTTGCCTGTAAAATAAATATTAATCCTAAATGAGCTATAATATAATTATAATTTATATTGTAGCTATATTAGGGTTTATTTTACAGCTAATTATTTAGCTTTAAATAGGAATTAAAAATTATATTTAACTTAGGGGGGTGTTAGGGTTAGGGTTAGAATTAGCTTTAGGGGTTAATACATTTATTAGAATAGCGGTGAGCTCCAGTCGGCAGATTAGGGGTTAATGTTTGAAGTTAGGTGTCGGCTATGTTAGGGAGGGCAGATTAGGGGTTAATACTATTTATTATAGGGTTATTGAGGCGGGAGTGAGGCGGATTAGGGGTTAATAACTTTATTATAATAGCGGCGCGGTCCGGTCGACAGATTAGGGGTTAATAAGTGTAGGCAGGTGGAGGCGACATTGTGGGGGGCAAATTAGGGGTTAATTAATATAATATAGGGGTCGGCGGTGTTAGGGGCAGCAGATTAGGGGTACACAGGGATAATGTAAGTAGCGGCGGTTTACGGAGCGGCAGATTAGGGGTTAAAAAAAATATGCAGGTGTCAGCGATAGCGGGGGCGGCAGAATAGGGGTTAATAAGTGTAAGGTTAGGGGTGTTTAGACTCGGGGTTCATGTTAGAGTGTTAGGTGCAGACGTAGGAAGTGTTTCCCCATAGCAAACAATGGGGCTGCGTTAGGAGCTGAACGCGGCTTTTTTGCAGGTGTTAGGTTTTTTTTCAGCTCAAACAGCCCCATTGTTTTCTATGGGGGAATCGTGCACGAGCACGTTTTTGAAGCTGGCCGCGTCCGTAAGCAACGCTGGTATCGAGAGTTGAAGTTGCGGTAAATATGCTCTACGCTCCTTTTTTGGAGCCTAACGCAGCCATTCTGTGAACTCTCAATACCAGAGGTATTTAATAGGTGCGGCCAGAAAAAAGCACGCGTAGCTAACGCACCCCTTTGGCCGCAAAACTCTAAATCTAGGCCTAAGAATGCAGGATTGTAATGAATCTAAAATGGCTGCTGCCCAGGAGCTGGGAGGGTCTGGGAGGGAATGTCTGCTGTTGATTGGCTGAAATGTGTCTGCAGACTGTGAGATACAGGGTCAAAGTTTCCTCAATGATGACGAATAGGGGGCGGATCGAACATCGCATATGTTCGCCCGCCGTGGCAAACGCGAACAAGCTAAGATCGCCGGGAACTGTTCTCTGGCGAACTGTTCGCGACATCACTCTATATATATATATATATATATATATATATATATATATACATATCACAAAATATACAGGAATGCACATGACAAAATATATGAATTTGTTGTCAACAAAAACATATACAGATTCTCATATTGGTAAATACAAAAAACAAGTATAGGACAAAACATTATTGCAAAATGAACTGCAAAATATAAACCTATCTGCAAAACAATATAATGCTTTAACTCTATAGTAAATAAGCATTTCTTAATCACTTAAAAATAAATACTATATTATATAATCTTCATTATTGCAGATAGGAAAAAACCATATAAATATATATGTGTATATATATATATATATATATATATATATATATATATATATATATATATATATATATATATATATATACAGTATATATTTATATATATATATACAAAACCACAACAAGAAAGGTGCTGGACTGAGTAATTACTGTGTGTGGCTCATAATAAAGCATGAATGCTGTTCCCATAAATAGTTTAAAACCTACTATGTAGGTGTATATCAATATTGGACTCGAGTGCTTATTCCAGATCCTTTAAACGTATTATTATAAATGCACGTATGTTTCCATCCTGCAACCAAATACGTAAACAGCAATATTACCTGTGATGTAGAAAATGTCCGGAAAGATAGTCACTCAGAGTAAGCTACAGACCTTGCTGGATTGGTACCGTGTCTGCTTCTCCTGTTTCCCCGGGGGTTGTTACCACTAACCTGGATAACCAGTCAGCGATTGAAGCGTCAGGGCTGAAGTCCACTTTGTGTGGGGACGTAGGGCAGCTAGTAGAAGATATGGAGTGAAATCTTGCACTCTCTCATTACCGCTTTACCACTTCATGTTGCCCGCTACTTCCCAGCTCAAACGCCAACACCTCCGTGAATCCTTACTGAGGTGCTTCAGTCACGTTGTACCCCTGACGTCACTCCTTCGCTCGTTCCTCCGTTCACATCACAGGTGAGCAGGTAAAGGAAGACAGCAATCACGGAACTCTCCAATAAGGGAACAGCACCACTTGTGAGGGAAGGCTGCTACCAAACAGGCTAAAGCATAAATAATCCACAAACGAAAGAGGGTAGCAGCAGCTTTAGGTTAAAAGTTCAATCTTTATTTCCATCATTAAAATACATGCACCATGGATGGAGAATATAGAATAGGATACACGGATGAAAGTCAGTATATGCGTTTTGGCTTGAGCCGTAATCACTACTGATAAAAAGGTGCATTCAGTGCTTGTTTAAAAAGGGGTGTGCTAAACCCCTATTGGATAGAACCATTAATTGGTCTAGCCAATAACCGTGCATCTGTGGTTACTTGTGCCTAATCAAAACAATTATGCACAATATATGCAGTGTACATAAGAAAACACACTATACTAAATAACTGATACAGTCTATATTATACAAAACACAGTATATACAAAATTCCTATAGATTGGACTCAATATTAATGTTAAGTAAGACATACAAACAATCTCAACAATAAAGTTGGAAATGGTTAATGTTACCATAACTAGTGATACCAATAGCATATTCTATATACAGTATATACAGTATGTCTCAAATGAAAATAGTTTAAATATAAAAGATATATACTATATGTTCCAATAGGACATATTAATGTCTGCTATTACCGGAGGGAACTATCTTATTGCAACAATGTACAAAAGTAATGTTAAATAGAAATGTGCTACAAAATTAAATACATGTTCTAATTAAGATGCAATAAGTGACTCAGATATTTCATATATCAACCAGGACACCTACTTAAAGATGGTCATACAAAGATTGTGTCTAAATACATTAGACGGTCTGTATAACATAGACCCCTGGTGATAGAACTAATGTGTAACAAATAAAGATAATAGAGATGTTTTACATATTATGTATCGGCGGGGAATGAATACATAGTTAAAGTAAACAAATATTTATGTATAACGTTCAATATCTGAATCCCAGGTACAAGGAATATTTATACAAGAAATTATATTAGTAAATCAACTTAGACAATACTATAAACAATACTATAAAGTGTAGGTGATAAACTTACACCAGTGGTCTAAAAATTTATATAAATGTTTACTACATAGACCCATATATTTATTCCCAGTAATTGATAAGATCATATTCTGCATTGAGGCCCAGCTGGACTTTGTTAGATAGCTTGAAGATCCATAGCATCTCACGTTTTTCCAAAAGTTTTTGTCTGTCGCCACCCCATCTAGGGGTGGCGGGGTGGGGGGTCACCGTATCAATAGCTAGCCATTTAAAGCTAGAGACATTCTTTCCATGTAAGGTAGCAAAATGTTGAACTATGGGTGAAGTGGACTTGCCTATGTTAATGGTAGACAGATGTTCTCTGATCCGAGATCTGATGTCACGGGTCGTGAGTCCAACATATTGAACATTGCATAATGTACATGTGATAAGATAAATCACAAAATTTGATGTGCAATTTAAACAATAGTTTATGTAAAACGATTGACCCATGACTGCAGATGTAAAAGTGTCTGAGACATCAATATAATCACAGGCCTTGCATCTATTGCTACCACACCTATACATGCCCTTGCTGGTTAGCCATGAACTAGTAGTAGCTAGTTTCTTAGGTAACACTGTAGGGGATAGATAGTTACCCAAAGATTTATTTCTCTTGTAGGAGCACCTGATACCATCTTTCACACAATCAATTACGGCTAGATTACGAGTTTTGCGTTATGAGTGAAAAAGCAGTGTTATGGGTTATAACGCTGCTTTTTCACTACCGCTGCTATTACGAGTCTTGTCAAAAAAGCTGTATCGCACACTTTTTTGGCCGTAACGCAAATTAACTTACGCAATTTGCGTAAAGTCTTTTTTCAATGGGATTTCCATAGCGCCGATATTACAAGCTTTTTCTGGGAGGCCAAAAAGTGAGCAGTACAGCCTATACTGCAAGATTCGTAACGCAATCTAAAGTCAATAGTTATGAGTTTTACACTACAAAGCAGTAGCATAAAACTCATAACTAAAGTGTTAAAAAGTACACTAACACCCATAAACTACCTATTAACCCCTAAACCGAGGCCCTCCCGCATTGAAAACACTAAAATAAAATTATTAACCCCTAATCTGCCGCTCCCGACATCGCCACCACTATAATAAACATATTAACCCCTAAACCGCTGCACTCCCGCATTGAAAACACTATTTAAATATTATTAACCCCTAATCTGCCGCCCCTAACATCGCCACCACCTATCTACATTTATTAACCCTTAATCTGCTGCCCCCAATGTCGCCGCCCTATACTAAATTTATTAACCCCTAAACCTGTCTAACCCTAACCCTAACACCCCCTAACTTAAATATAATTAAAATAAATCTAAATAAAACCTACTATTAATAACTAAATAATTCCTATTTAAAACTAAATACTTACCTATAAAATAAATCCTAAGATAGCTACAATATAACTAATAGTTACATTGTAGCTAGCTTAGGGTTTATTTTTATTTTATAGATAAGTTTGTATTTATTTTAACTAGGTAGAATAGTTACTAAATAGTTATTAACTATTTACTAACTACCTAGCTAAAATAAATACAAATTTACCTGTAAAATAAAACCTAACCTGAGTTACACTAACACCTAACCTTACACTGCAATTAAATAAATGACCTAAATTAAATACAATTACCTAAATTACAAAAAACAACAACACTAATTACACAAAATACAAAAAGAAATGATCAGATATTTAAACTAATTACACTTAATAAGCCCTATCAAAATAAAAAAGCCCCCCCATAATAAAAAAAACTCCTAGCCTAAACTAAACTACCAATAGCGGCAGATTAGGGGTTAATAAGTGTAAGATTAGGGGTGTTCAGACTCGGGGTTCATGTTAGGGTGTTAGGTGTAAACATAAATTTTGTTTCCCCATAGGAATCAATTTGGCTGCGTTACTGAGCTTTACGCTGCTTTTTTGCAGGTGTTAGACTTTTTTTCAGCCGGCTCTCCACATTGATGACTATGGGGAAATCGTGCACGAGCACGTAAAAACAGCTCACCGCAGCTTTCAGCAGTGCTGGTATTGGAGTGCGGTATGGAGCTCAATTTTGCTCTACGCTCACTTTTTGCCTGATTTTTGCCTGCAGGCTCACCAGAAAGAGCAGTTATGATGCAGCGGTCACAAAGACCGCTGCTCCATAACCTGCTCTGAGCAGGTGGACAGACATCGCCGCAATTCAACCCGATCGAGTACGATCGGGTTGATTGACACCCCCCTGCTGGTGGCCTATTGGCCGCGAGTCTGCAGGGTGCCGCGTTGCACCAGCAGCTCTTGTGAGCTGCTGGTGCAATGCTGAATACGGCGAGCGTATTGCTTGCCGTATTTAGCGAGGTCTGTCGGACCTGATCCACACTGTCGGATCAGGTCCGACAGATCTTGATAACTTGTTTAGATTTGTAAATGGTTTACACAATGAGTTATTTTCTCTACATTTAGCATATTTATATATACTTTTGTCTCCTAAATATTCTTAAAATATTTAAAATAAAATTGGGATCAATATCTCACAATAGTATTAACATATATTTATGCTGCAAAAAGTTTTTGCCTGTTAAATATGCTTTTAAATTTTAAATAAAGATGAGATCTTAGTCACACAATATGGCCATATTCTGCTAAGCCAGTAACCACTTACAAGGTGTCCCACAATAGACTGGTCCTAACACTAATCAGTTTAGCTTTGCTGGGCTGAATCATTCGATTCTAATATTCAAATACAGAATTCCCACACTGCAGTACTATGCCTCAAATCATGTCTGCACAGAATGAAACTCCCTAGCTTTATATGTATACCACAATCACATTGTCTGGAACACAGCTGGGCTGGTTGGTGTGCTTTAACCAAAGGGATTTGGTCAGCTCCCTATTCAAGAAATACAACAACAATTAGTTTAACTATTTTAAGAATATTTAGCAGACAAAAGTATATATAAATATGCTATAAATATGTGGACTTAAGTGGTTGGATGTGCACCAATACTTTTTGTTGTTTTGTAATTATTTTGGCCACTTTGATAGCACTCCCACAATATGTGTGCTAAGATATAAAAAGGTTTTTTTTTTTTTGTGTGCTTAACCAAACCCTCTTGTTGTTGTATTTATGTCTGAGATTGCTGAGCAGAGTTTCTGCGCTTCATTAGAACGTGCGTCTCCTGCAGTGGCGGATGGTGACTTTTGAAGATGGGGGAGCACTAGCCCCGCCCCTCAGATGGCTCCGCCCATTTTATTGTGTATATATATATATATATATATATATATATATATATACTGCCCCAGTAACAGGACTCTTGTACCCAGTATATATATATATATATATATATATATATATATATATACACATATAAAAGTAAAAAAGTATGATATATATATATGTGTGTGTGTGTGTGTGTGTGATTAGGAAGCTGTATGACACATTTTTACACACAAATGTTACCTGACATTTGCTCCTACAAGTTATGAGAAAATTTAAGTTTGCTCATAACATGTAGGAGCAAAAGGGTTAAATAAAACCCTGGCTCCCTTATCTCTGTTCTTTGGCTTTCACTCCCTTCAGAAATTATTACTTATGTCTCTGTACAGATACACAGACTGACACATACACACACTCACAGACACACAAAGATATAAGCATAGAGATACACAGCACACATACAAACAAAGAGACACACACACAGACGCTAACACATTAACAGAGACACTGGAAAATAAGACAAAAATATTACAGAAAGGCAATGCACTTTTAAATAAAGATGGGTGTTATTATACAACTTGAAATCACAAAACCATGAGAAACGGCACTAACAGCTGCTGAGACCCTGCATCTCCTGAGAGTTCATTGACCCCCAATAAAATAAATCCATGACCTGGCAGTCTGGCACATCAAAACAAAGTTCTTGCTTAGCCACTCTGAATATCCATGACAAGCCTACACTGACTTATCTCTGACAACATACAGCAGGATGCAGTGGCGTATTTAGGTTTTGTGCTGCCCTAGGCACTCAGAATTTTGCAAAAGCATGAAGATATGAGGTGCTCAGAAGTTACTAGGTTAGGTTTAGTTTCAAGGTCTTCTGGAAACACATAGCTTGAAGTGCAAGATTCAACTAGTGATTTAAATTATTTGCATGGTAGACATATTACAATAGTGTATAATAAAGAACATTATAGTTTAGTTAATCATGCAGAAATTACCTTTAAAAACATGTTTATGTATATTTTGATCAACCTATGTTCTGTGCCAACCTACACAGCCCTCTGTACTAACCACTTATCTGTCAGAGCGGGCATGCCAACCAGCAATGCCATCCTTCGCATAACAACCCATTAGCTGTCATAGCAATAGTATAAGCAAATCAACACAACAAATAATCAAGCAGATGAATTAAAAAGAACATGTAAAAGTACTAAAAGTACAAAGAAAGAACTGGGCAGCAAACTAAGACACTTCCTCTTTGAGCACAGGACAGTACAAGGCAGGAACGTTACAAATGGGGTCAGCGGCATGGCCTGCGGGTTGATTATAGGACAAGTCTTGGGGTACTTACTAGAGTCTGGCTCTGGCCTGCTGTTAGGGACATGGAATACCTCACAAAGCTGGCAGGGGATGCGCACACCCGAAAATCCCCCGTCCCCATTTTGATTTGCAGCTGCAGCAGCACTACCGCCCGGCCTGGAAAGTACCTCTTAGAGCTTCCTCTCTTGGAAATCCCCTTTCCTCTCCTGCATTACTTAGTCAGCTGCCAGCCAGAGAGGCTCGATATCCTGTGAGTGCAACCTGAACTTCATGTCACGCACTTACTTTCTTCTAGGAGCTTGTTGAGCGTCATCACGTGACTGATGACGCTCTTCTCTGTCACTGGCTGCTGCTGGCCTGCTGCCTGTCTCTCACTAACACCTCCCACCCCTCGCACAGGCTGAAGTGTGCGAACAGCTTACTATGGGGATGGGGAGGCTGGGAGCTGTGCAGCAGGCAATTTTAGAATGAGCAAAGCACAGTGCCATAGCTTAGGCTATCGCACGTGCGGTTAGGGCTTAGATAGATTCAAATTTAGTACAGGGGCCAGGCAGGCTACAGGCTGTATCTATGTAATACTGTATTTGTGATTGTGGAAAATAATATTAATTAGACTGGACCTTTTACTACATCAGATCATTAAATAAATGAAAAAAAAAGAAAATAAGTTTATATTGTATTTTTTTCTGGGGGTAAAAAAATATATAATTTTTTCAATAGGGGGCTATTGGAAAAATTATATATTTTTTTCTTTTTCTTCTGGGATGCTGTGGGGGGCACGTGCGAGTGTGCTTAAATGGAGGAGCCTTCACTGGTCTCCTGGTCCATAGTTCAGTATAATACCTACTGAGCTATTCAGAATTTTATAAACACTGAATTATATACAGGGGAAAACAGTTAAACCAGTGCTGAAACATATTAGAAGAGGTTATGAAAATAGGAGTATATTGTAGGCAAAAGACACGTCCATGCAACCGATTACAGAGGGTTTATTAAAGATCTCCCATGACGCGAAACCATAGAATCATAAACCATACACCAAATACATCCCTCTGGCAAGCACTGTACTCTTAGAAGAAACCAGTGCCTAACATAGACCCAACCGTTACTAAAAGTAGCGAACGCAGCATCCTGGATGCCTATATAATCATAAAAGTATGTGTGCTATTAAAGCAAGAACTAATTAGCTGGTCAAGGGCTTTCCTAATTGCTAAAACATAAACCTACCTTATGTTATCAGTAAAAGGTATAAGCATGTCTTGGAGTAAGAATAAAAGACAAGTGCAAAGGAAGTTCCCTGCGCTAAATGTCAGAAAGGAAAATCCTTATCCCTTTAAATGATAATGATAAGCTATAATGCCTAACACTCCAAATATGTCCCTCATGACAAAGTAATTACTGTAGAAGGGAACTCCAGGGTCCTAACCAGGAAACCCTAAAATAAAATAACAAACAATTTTGCTCATCTTCATTCTTCACCTACCTCCAGCGGAGGCAAAGACAAGACTGATTACTATAGAGGTGGGAGGGTTTATATAGAGTTCCGAGGTTTGGGAATATTTGCCTCCTTCTAGTGTCAAGAAAGGTAGTTCCAAGGATTAATGGATCGTGGAGTATTATCACCAATATGAAAGTAAAATACATTTTGATTTTTCTGATGAAAAGACATACACTCTGATATATGTTTCCCTGCTCTGCTGTCTCTAGGACAAAACATACTTGGCAGTGTATCTGGTGCAACTTACCTGTTTTAATAACCTGATGTACAGGTCTATACTACAGATTATAACTGTTTGACTGATATTGAAGAGTGTCCTCCTCCCCACTCGCTACCTCTGAAACTGTATCCTCATTGCTTTTTAGGAGACAGCAGTGTTAATTGTTTTCTCCTATCTATGGAAATCCATGTAACACTTTGTGGTAATAGTGGGGTGTGTACCATAGGTTGTATTTAATACCATGATTCTCTTCATCTAAGCCAATAGTGTCTTCAGGTTGCAAAATAACCATTACCTATGACCAGCCACATGTAATTGAAAAATAAAGACCAATGCCACGATGATCTAAAGTGCCTTTGAGGATCCACCGCTATGTTGAGCGAGCTTGTCGGAATATTCCAAGCTCCAGAAATAGCCTTATCGCCTAACAGCGTTTACTATAAAAACCATTGATCTGCGATGCTGGCTTAGTCAACACCCAGCATAGCTGACCTTTTTGGCCATGTATTGTAAAGGATCCCTAGAATAAAACTGCTGTCTGCCTAACCGCTAATCCTAATACCCCTAAACCGAAGTACCCCACGATTGCAAACTAAAACTTAACTAATAAGCATCTAAATGGCCACATACCCACTGCAAGTAGCTAACTA
This sequence comes from Bombina bombina, assembly GCF_027579735.1. NCBI lineage: Eukaryota > Metazoa > Chordata > Amphibia > Anura > Bombinatoridae > Bombina > Bombina bombina. The sequence goes on along the minus strand of NC_069502.1, from coordinate 8,322,229 downwards.
TTAACCCTTATACCACCAGATACCCACCGCAAGTCGCTAACTTTTAGCATCTAAACCGCCACATACCGAGCGGAATAAACTAACTATAAACTCCTATGTCTCTAACTTTAAACCCCTATGCCACCACATATCCACTGCAAGTACTATCTATTAACCCCCTATGCAGCCACATACCCAACACTACTATCTAACCATTATACCTTATTCTGCCATAAACCCCAAATGCAAACTAACCTAACACTTAACACCCCTCTAAACTAAAGCCACTAAGTTAAAAATATTTTTAAAAAAATCTAAGTAAAAAAATGGAATTAAAAAACCTAAACAAAAAAAATCTAACAACATCTAACCCTACTCTACCTAACATCTAACTCCCTTTAAATTAACACCCTAGTTAAAAATATTTTTTAAAAAGTTCAGATTTTAATATTTTAAAAAACCTAAACTGAAAAAAGGAAATCTAACACCTAACTCCCCTCTAAACTAACCCCACTAAGTTACCAAAAATAAAAAAAATCTGTTACAAAATATAAAAAAAAGCTGTTACAAAAAATAAAACTCCATCATCCAAAATAAAAAATCATGATACCGAACACTAAACTACATGACCCATAAAAAAAATAAAAAAATCATAAACCCTAACTAAATTAAAATAGCCCTTAAAAGTGCCTTTGTAGGGCATTGCCCTAAAGTAATCTCAGCTCTTTTGCATAAAAATAAAAAAGTTACAAAAACCCCCACCTACATTAAAGTTACCTCCCACCTCCAAAATAAAATAAAACTAACTGTAAAAACCTAGCCTAAAAAATAAAATTTAAAATAACCAAACCTGCTTTTAAAAATAAAAATCCCACCTCAAAAAAACTCTAACCCCAAAAGTGTTACATCTGATGAGAACTTGATCTCCTCTTCATCTGATGTTGGGCCCATCTTCATCCTAGGTCCAGGCGCCGGGGGCTTTGCATCTTATGTTCGTCAGCTCTCTTCAGGTAGCCCTCCTCCTTGTGCGGTCACCACCGCACACTGAAATCCAGCAAGCATGGAATCACAATATATAGGGGTAAGACTCAATTAAGATTGGATGATTTCAAATCAGTCCATCCCTATTGTCTGATTTGAATTAGCCAATAGTAAGAACTTTTTTTAAAATTTAAATTATAATTATCCTTTTCCATTGGATGGTTAGAATGTAAATTTAGAAAAGATCTTAGGGATTGACTGATTTGAAATCAGCCAATCGAAATTAAGTGGTACCCCTATATATTGAGCGACTGAAGAAAAGAAAACGCATAGTGGAGGCAGCAGAAGAGGCCGCGAAAATCTGTCTCCGTCGCCACAATGATGGACCCCCGGTGCCTGGACCTTAGATTAAAGTGGGCCCAACGTCAGATTAAGAGGAGCCTGAGTTCCCATCAAATGTGAGTAACACTTTTGGGGTTAGATAGAGTTTTAATTCTGGAGGTTGAAAGAAAACAGAAGTCCATTGAGTTTTAATTCTGGAGGTTGAAAGAAAACAGAAGTTCATTGAGTTCAGTCTATGCAGTTCCTACCTGATTTATACTAAAGAAGCTGCCAATTGAAATAACATTAAACAATAACGGCTAGATTTAGAGTTCGGCGGTAGATGGGCTGTTAACGCCACGCGTGTTTTATGTCTAACGCACGTCATTGTTTGACTCCGGTATTTAGAGTTAATATAAGACCATCTAACGATGCTCCTAACGCGTGTATGTCACACGCGTAATCCTGCCCGCGTTAGACAGTCTCCCATAGAGATCAATGGGAAAGGCAAAAAATAGCTTTTTTCACCTAACACTCGATCTCGCGAGAATACGCACAGCTCGGTCATATGACGCATACCACATCATGCACAACAATAACACGCCGCAAATGTCACAACATCAATCAATCAACAAAGCACACAAGCATTACACATTCACAAGCGGGGGAAGTTTTAATACTATTTATACGGGGAATACGCATATACTTTAAGATGCGGAAAATCGCACAATAACAACAAGGATTAAAAAATATATACATACACTAAAAAAAAAATCGCATTCAATATCATTATATATTATGAAAAACATACATATACAACACTTCACGAAGAACACACCATCGCAAATTCACATTTAAAAAGAATACTATTGGACAATGTTAGAGAAAACGACCACTATGACATCATCGCATTCTACACATTCCACAAATACCAACTCAAAATGAGCATGCGCAAATTAACACACCTAATACACATTGCAATAATATTAATTGCTAATAAAGCACACCTGAACACTAATTACAATGGAAATTGGGACATCATTAAACATTTACACAGGGTATATAAGCACCACACAAGCAGGGCTTCTTTGACTGTGTTGCTGGTGGGTCTTTGGAGATTTAAGAATAGAGATTTTGCGAATTTTTGAGAGTGAGTTAGTGTTAGTGTGAGAGAGTCAGTTGGTAGTGTTAGCGTGAGAGAGTCAGTTGGTAGTGTTAGCGTGAGATAGTCAGTTGGTAGTGTTAGCGTGAGATAGTCAGTTGGTAGTGTTAGCGTGAGAGAGTGAGTGAGTTAGTGGGAGTTAGCGGGAGTGGGAGAGAGTCTGTTAGTGGGAGCGTGAGTGAGTTAGTGGGAGTTATTAGTGATAGTTGTTAGTGTGAGCGTCAGTTAGTGGTAGTTAGTGAGCGTTAGTGGGAGTGTTTGTTATTGAGAATTAGAAGTAGTGTTAGTTAGCGAGCGAGTGATTTATCTGTACACTTAACACATTTACACGCAAACACATTCAATACATACATACACTTATCAATAACACTACATACACTCCATACCCCCTACCCCCTCATACTACACTCCATACCCCATTCCTTGTAGTCCCATTCCCTTTCATCCCATTTACTCTTATCCCATACCCCATACCCATCCCATACCCATCCCCTAGTTACATTTAGTTTACATATCCTCCTTTTAGTCTTATTCTTTTCGTTTATTTAAATACTCCTTACCCTCTTTTTTTTTTTACATCCCTCACACTTTAAGCACCTTTTTTGTCTTTTTAGTTCTTTATTTTGACCCCCTTTCATTTCATCACACTCACTTTTTTTTTATTATTTGGGGTTTAGTTTAGGGAGGAGATGGAGGCCAGGCAGGGGACAGGTAGAGGGGGGAGTAGAGGGAGGGGGAGAGGAACAGGGCAGGAAGGGGGGCAGGAAGGGGGGCAGGAAGCGGGGGTGGAAGCGGTGGGTGGACCCAGCCACTTGGTTCAAGATGACCAAGTGGCTGGGCCCAGTGGCGGTCAGAGTAGGGCTTCACAGTCCGGGAAACAGAGGGCATCGTCACAGGGGAAGGCCAAGGCGACTAGGGAGGCGAGGTTTACGATGGAGGAGAAGGAGGCCCTCGTAGAGGCCTATATGGCCAGGCATAGGATGCTGCAGCACCAGAAGACTACCCCGACTGACAGGAGGAGGCTCTGGAACGAGATTCGGAATGCAGTCAATGCAGTGGGTGGCCGGAACCGGGATATGGATTCCATCAAACATCGGTACCGGGACTGTAAACTTGAACTTAAAAAAAAGTTAAGCCTGGAGGCCCGACATGCCGCAGGGACCGGTGGCGGCCCTGCCCTTGAAATGGAGTACTGCAGATGGGAGGAAATGTTGCGGCCCAGCATCTCCGAGGTGGAAGTAGTCGGTATCGGAGGAATCGATACCGGGAACCTGCCACTCTCATCTGACGGTAAGCTCATTGAACAATAATTTCACATACGAATGTATTTCAATGGACACTATACGCAAACATTTACTTTCATGATTGAGGTAGCGAATGCAATTTGACAAAACATTCAAATGTACTTATATTACATAATTTGATTCATTCTTGAGATATATTTTAATGAAGAAATAGCCATGCACACGGTGAAACAATCACAGGAGGCAGCTATATTCAGCTAACAATCAGAATCTTATAAACATATTTAGATATGCTTTTCAGCAAAGAATATCCAGAGAATGAAGCTAATTAGATAACAAAAGTACATTCGAAAGTTGATACTAAATGTATGCTTATAAATCATGAAAGATAAAACATTGGGTTTCATGTGTTAAGGATCAGATTAATGCTATTACGCTGTTTACACGCATTCTATTACTTAGCGGTTACATCAGTATCTAGGCTATAGGTTAGGTGTGCATTTAAACAGACTGAAAACAAACGCAAAAACATTCACATTGACCAGATATCACAAACACTGTTTAGAAAAAGCGGAAATAGAATTGATTGTTTGTTAGATTTCAAAGTGGATTAATGATTCTGCATTTGTAATTGTATCGTAAGCTAAGTCATTTAAACCTTGATTTGCAAATATGCTAATATATATATATTTTTTGTTTTCTTTATTTATATACAGAGTCTGGGGACGAGGCAGCACAGCCTCCTGCATCTCCCCGGGATGAGAGTGGTGGTGAGGAATTCCCACTTCGGAGGGAAGAGGCCCCCCGTGACGAACAGCGCACGGGAGATGATCAAGAGGCCCCGGAAGCACAGGAGGATCCCGCTGAACCCGCGGAACCCGAGGTCCCTCAAAGACCCGCACTCCGCCGTGCACGGGCACCCCGCCGTGCACGGGTTCAACAGGCACAACAAGAAGAAATAGCGGAGGTGCGGGTTCTACTGGAGTACATAGACCAGATGCGTACCTCCCGGATAGAAAACATAGAAGGACGACGCAGAATACTTGATGGGCAGAATCAAATAATTCAAGGCCAAAATGAAATAATCAGTATACTGAATAGAATACAAGAAGGACAAACAAGAATGTTCAATCTTCATCAGGAAATGTTCACATTTTTCCGGGAGGCGCATGCTGGTCTACCTCCTGTTGCTGGGCCTCTTGTTGCTGGGCCTCTTGCTGCTGGGCCATCTCCTCCTGCCGGCCCATCTCATCCTCCTCCTCAGCCATCTACTCCTCCTCCTCCTCAGCCATCTTCTCCTCCTCATCCATCTTCTCCTCCTCCTCAGCCATCTACTCCTCACCTTGGTCGTCCCAGTACTCTTCCTTCCACTCCTCCCACAACAGCTCCAAGGAGGACTCTTCGGAGTCGGCAGTTGCCTCTCCCAGAGCCTCAGCCCCGTGGGAAGAGGGGAAGGAAGAGGAAGTAAGTATTTTTTTCCATCTTAAATTTTTTTTTTTGGGTAATGGATAGGTATGTGATGATGTGGTTTTCATACACTTGTGGACCACACTCTGTATATAATCGACTTCTATGGGACCGGGTCCATGGAGGAAGATTCTTTGCAGAGTGTGGGTTATAAGTGTGTGAAAACCACATCATCACATACCTATCCTTGTTCATGATATTGATTGGTTTCTGTGATGTGATGTCCAAACTGTTTCCCGAATCGCTAACTAAATTACCATAACAATTATCCATGATGGCATATTACTGTTTGAATGCCAATAACACAGCTTAAAGGGACAGTCAGAAAATTATTGATTACAAAGAAAACACTGTATTACGCATTATAAAGTTTGAAACAACAAAACATGGAGAAATACATGTGTGACTTATGTGCTTACCCTTGTATCTATGACTATGAAAAATGACCACTTATTTGTTGTTCTGACATAACAACATTTTAGATATCAATGATCAATACATGGTCAATAATATGCTGTATGAGCACAAGGTTTTACATATACAAATGCTATCCAAATGCCCTCTAGTGCTCAAATTGTATAATGATTACAAGCACTCTTCAAGATTTAAGAAATGAGCACACCAACCTCATAGGTTTAGATAGCAAATTTAAATAAACCCAGACAAATGTTCAATTGTTGAGAAACATTTGATATCCTTGTTATTACAGAATTGACTTTTCGAATAATGTTAAAAATTTTTTTTTCGAAACTGTCCCTTTAACAACATTACATATGCTAACACATATTTTAAGCTTGTTGCTATATCTACATGTACTTTGTCAAAAAAAAAATGTGAAAATGACATTTATATTGACGTGTTAAATAAAGTCTATTTTCTTTAAGAGACATTATTGTGTTAATATTTTATTGTAACTATTTTTATTTTAACAATGAATATGGTTTAAAGTCCTTTTAGGAGTGGGGGGGTGAAATATGCTAACAAAAATATATTTGAAGATTAAACTATGTGGATCTCATACATGATACAAAAAAACAACATTTGCATTCAAGGGACAGTATCCTATATTTTTTACATAACTGTATGTAATAGACACTACTACAAACAACAAGATTAACATATACTGATAGCAATATTAAAAAGCTTCAAACACTTGCAAATAAAATAGGGTTAGCTATATTTTAAATATAGATGAACCACCATTACAACCGTAAAACACAATACCCCATCATTAACATATGAAAAGAACCTTTACACAAACTGGACAAAGCTGGAGATGGTACTCACATGAAACTCATTGGCTTTGCGAGGAGTAAGAAAATTACTTACATTTTCTTACAACACAAGACAAAATAAACCTATTGGTTAAACAATGGACTATCTAACTAGAGACAAAATCAAATATTTTTATTTATAATGTGAGTGTCTAATGAACCTTTCATAAAATATACAACGAAATTACATTTAGAAGAAGTCGGCATCATATATTTAGCATATGATAAATGCATATTGATTACTTTATTCAAACACAATAGCGCATATTTATTAATTAGATATGTTCAACATTAAACACAACATTAATTTTTAAGAAAAAGGAACATTGTTGACAAACATATTAAACATGGACTGTAGAGATTTGCACTTGCCTAGAAATATCCTATGCATGAAAACATTTTGCTTTCGTTCGTTGATTCAACCAGACATCCAGCAAAAGAGAATGTGTTGGTCTTTATCAGCTACGGGTCAACAATGTAACATGATGCAAATAATACATATTCGCAAGCTTTTTAAAATTGCATGCAGTAACAAACGTTTTTAACGTGCACAAATATTGCGGGACTACGCAATCCAATCACACGTTTTTTTAACTTTACATGTGCCGTCTTAACATGGCGCTTCCTTGATCACGTAAGAACGCCATCCAATGAAAGGCACATTATTGATCACGTAAGAACGCCCAAAAAAAAAAGGCGCATCCTTGATCGCGTCAAAACGCAATCCAATAAAAGGCATATTCCTGATCACGTAAGAACGTCAGTCAATACAAGGAATCATTGGACAGCCTGGCAGGTGACGTCTTAAGCAACATGGCGCATCCGAGATCGCTGAAAAACCGCAGACAATACAAGGACTCAGTGACATCTTGGCATATCATTAAGAAACGTATTTATATTTTAGGAACTAGTATGTGTGTAGATTGCTATCTAGGAATGTCACCAAATCATGAATCATCTTTTCGGACTTGACTGTCCCTTGAACTATAGCTATGGTGTATATCTTTAACATTTAAAAGATACACATGAGAAATACATATGCCATTGATGTTTTAAGATATGTTTGGATTGTTGTTGAATAACAATAGTTATACATGTATTGATTAAACGTGTCATTTATTCAAGTTTAATTATGGTCAGCCTACCTATAGCCATATATGGGAGGAGATGTATTTTGTTAACATATTAGTTAACTAATATTCATCATCTACATTATTTGTATTACACACAGAGATTGATTTGGTTACACTTTGACAATAATATAGATTTGAAAATGAAATACAGGTGCTGTCAACATTACAATAAGATTGTTTATTAATAAAATTATATGTCCTTGTTCTTGTAAAAAGGACAAAAACGCTTTACAAATGGAAATACATTCATTTACAATAGTGATCAACATCACTTAAAGGGACATTATTTTGTTTTTAAAAAGAGCATACACATAGTCAATACTATTTAAATAAAATGAACACTTTACAGGGATTATATCATTGTATCAATACTCAGATCATTTGGTAAAGGTGCATCAATTCATGCAGAGTTTATAAATACACACATGGATATGAACATTTAAATATACATATATACACAAATACAAAAATATATATACATATATAAAGAAATTACTCTGCTAATCATAATCAGGCAATGATAGAGCTAAGAGAAAATAATATAAACACAAATAATAAGATTACATTGGAGATGTTAATCTTAAAGTCATTTACTATTGTCTTACATATATGATTTCATTATAACAAATAGATTTGTTAGGTCCCTTTAAGGATAAACAACATAAACTAGAGCTTGCAAAAAATAACAGGAAGAATGAGGACAAAGATTTGTGAAATAAAATGTATTTTATTAGTATGTAAGAAAACATACACAACGTTTATAAATAATCTTGTAAAAATAAGGAATATATGAGCCATATGACAAGGTAACACAGTGCATCACAGTCCATGAAGAGAGTTGCCAAGGGCCAGCATAGCCTCATTGGAGACACATGACAAGGTAACACAGTGCATCACAGTCCATGAAGAGAGTTGCCAAGGGCCAGCATAGCCCCATTGGAGACACATGGCAAGGTAACACAGTGCATCACAGTCCATGAAGAGAGTTGCCAAGGGCCAGCATAGCCCCATTGGAGACACATGACAAGGTAACACAGTGCATCACAGTCCATGAAGAGAGTTGCCAAGGGCCAGCATAGCCTCATTGGAGACACATGACAAGGTAACACAGTGCATCACAGTCCATGAAGAGAGTTGCCAAGGGCCAGCATAGCCTCATTGGAGACACATGGCAAGGTAACACAGTGCATCACAGTCCATGAAGAGAGTTGCCAAGGGCCAGCATAGCCTCATTGGAGACACATGACAAGGTAAAAGAGTGCAACAGGCACAACAAAAAACTGATAAAAAGGCCAAATGGCAACAATATAAATACAAATTCAACATGTGGACGGAGGATTATTATCTGCCACCATGGAGCATATCCAGATCCTCCACTTACTGGTCATCCTCTTCATTGTCCTGTGCATGTCCAGCTCCAGATTCAGGCCTTGAACGTAATTGCATAATTTCACGCAGAGTCAAGTCCTGAACCCGGAGCTGGGCCTGCATGGTGTCGTTCATCCCTCTCAGGACAGCTGCGTTCCTCAACACGGCCTGCTCTACTCTTGCTATCCCTTCTAGCATGAGCCATGCTGAGTCACAGCCTAAAATAAAATAAAAATTAATATTAAGGATAATTACACAACAGAATAAAAGATTTTAATGCATACATTGTCATCATAAAGACAAATAATTATTTACATCAATTATTTTTCATATATTCTTTACACATGAATTAGGTTATTCAGACAGACAGAAATCATTAAAGGCTCATGTTACTCAAACATGTTGAACCCTTTAATTGGTTTTAGATGATCCACTTATACAGCTTGAGTGTATCAAATCTTGTTAAAGGATTTACATTGTACTTACATCAGCAATTTAAAAATTCAATTTAGACTGTGGTAGGCACACCTATCCTTAAACATTTTGGCATTGAGGACAAGCTGTGTAAACATAGCAACCAGAAGAAATTACATTCCCACTGGGTTAGACAAGAGATAATGTATCCACATTTGGACATAAAATTTTGGATCCAAGTAGTGGTGTTTGGTATATGTAGTGATATCCAATTAAAGGGACACTGAACCTAAATATTTAATGGACTGATTCAGATAGAGCATGACATGACAAATCTTTAGAAATTACACATATTCATTATATGTTTTAATTGTCAAGCTATATTTTGAATGCAAGAATGTTGGTTTTTATGGAAGCCAATATTTGTTGATGAACCTTGTTTGTGCATGCTGGTTGATGGATACATTCATCCAACAATAAAGAAATGATGGCCACATTTATTTTATTGTTTAAACTAATTATAGGAATAAGTTGTTTTCAATAAATATATCAAGAGAATGACGAATAATTCATAAGAGTATTCTATTATACATTGGCTTAACATTGCATGCTGGATTTGAATCACAATTTAACCAATTTAACTTCACTGTACCTTTAAGTATCTTATAAAGTGTATTTAGAATGATACTTACAGCTGTGCCTGGGAAGGACAATCTGACACCCAGGACAATGAAGGTTTAAACAGGGGGGAGGGATGGGATTGGCTTGGGGAGGGATGGGATTGGCTCGGGGAGGGATGGGAATGGCTTGGGGAGTGGTGAGCTGCTGCTCCAGGGTAGGCCGTACAGCTGGGGAGTGGGGAGTTTGGGTCTGGGCAGCTGTACGGGCCAGAATACGGGGAGAGCGGCGAAGGGGGGTGTATGTGCGTTTTTTTGGAGGGACAGGATATGAAATATGGGAAGGGCTGGCAGTGGTCGGGGCATGGTCATGGGTTTGGTGATGGGAAGGGCTCTGGGTGTGTGCAGAGGTGTGGCCATGGTCAGGGGTGTGTGCACGGGGAGGGGTCTGTGACTGGGCAGGGGCGGAATCCAGATGACCAGAAGTGGTGGATCCATCTGAAAATGTAAAAGAAATATATTAACATCTCATACATCCTGACATCAAATCAACGCATTTAAAATTGATTATGTTTTCAATATACCTCGAAGTGTGTTTGAATCTGTAAACTATTCTGAAATGAGGATATGGTATCTATATAGGCACTCAGATGAATCTCAATGACTGTCTGTACAATGTGAAACTTATTATTGTGTTTTGGCATGGAATATGCATGTGACATAATGATGGCATGAATTATATATTCTTAAAAAAATATATACAAGCAGATTTTCATGCTGCCTGATATAGAAAGGGGGCAGTAGTGTATTTGAACAGACAAATAATATTCCTTTTTAAAGGGAAAAAGCTGTAGACTTTGAATGTCTTCAATAAAATGATTTAAAAAAAAGAAACATGTTGGAAACATGATAGATATATTTCACATACCATCAGACTCCAAGGCAGCCTCTTCCTCCTCCATCCCACATGTGACATCAATCTCTGTAAAACATAACATGTTGTGTACACCTTAAGATCAGATATTATAACATATGTTACTGTTGCTCAAATACGCACATCAATGTTGCATTAAAGATATACACACACAAAGTTATGATTTACATCATTTTGATGGAGCATACAAATGACAATAGATTTGTTATTGTCAATAAATCAGAATATTAATGTATTGTTTGTCTTAATGTTAAATTCATAAAAGCATAGTACATAGAACATTTAAGATTTCTCATGTGTGTATCACTTGATGACTGTTGTTAAAAAAAAAAAAAAATGAAAAAAACATATGTTAGACATCTTATGAATAACAAATGTGTAGAATAATAAAGTAGAAATTATTAATCGCTCAATATAAAAAATAAATATATAATCAGAAGATAAATTCTATGATTTTTTATAATGTTATGCTTCATCGGAATCATGATCATAATATTGATTAGCAATACACCTTCAATTACATATAAATGAGTCAATGGACTTACCAGGAGTCCGCAAAGGCGGCTCTATGTCACTGCTGGATTCCTGTGGGCTTCCCACACCAACTCTCTCTATGAATGATATAGATATATATTATTAAACACATTTTGGATATCACTAAATCACATCTGTCTAGAATTTTAACATTAATCAACTTTAAAATGTGAAGAATAGAGCAGTCATTACACCAGAAAATGCTTGATTGAATCAAGGGGATTCTGTAAACATATCTGTATTCAACATATGTTTAATGTCAGACTACATTAGACATCAAATTCATCTCAGATGCTGCTATTGCATATCTAAATATACCCAATGATCAATGTTCTTAACCCTTTAAGGACACAGCTTTCACTTAGCTCAATTGTTTTATGACGGAATAATTCCGTCATATGTCCTTAAGAAGTTACAAGAATACACACAAACCACATATTGAGGAGCATCTGTTGACAAATCTAAACAAACATGTGTCACATCGACCCATTTTTTCAATGTACAGTAATCTTGTTTAGGACACAACACATATTTATCACAATACATAACAAACTTTATTATTACAAATATGTAATCATGGTGCTGTTAGAGTATGCAGATATATATAAAGTAACTCCAACAGATAATTAGATTTATATATCAATAGTTTTTAATAAAAATAATGTAATGATGAATGAATCTATTTTGTCTTAAAGGGACACTGACATGATTAATTTAAATAATTGATTTCTATGTTCAAACTGTAAAAAATGATTTAACATTGACTCCTATTATAATTCGAATGTTGTTCGATATTAATCTTAAAGGCAGATAAGGAATATTGGATTCAATAAATATTGTTTGTTGAAGGTATCCACCAATCATCAATATAAACCCAGGTTGGTCAACAAATATTTAGATGCACATAAACGTACTTTCTTTATTTTAAAATACATTTAGCAATAGAATATGTCACATATGATGATAGTATTATATTTTATGTTTATTAATATTGCATACTGTATGTGAAAGACAATATTAATAATTGTAGTTCAGTATCCCTTTAATCTAAAATTAAATAGATTCCACAATGTTGTTGTTTGTTAATGAATTATCTACTCCATATGTTGATGTAATGAATGGTATTGAGCATGCAATTAAAATCAAATATGTTATTTAAGTATATCCGAATAATTATATAATTTTCATCTATTAAATAGACATTACATATAAATATTGAACAATGTGTATTTAGTATGTAATGTTCATTCCATGTTTCTAAGACAAATGTCAATTAAAATGAGACATACCATACTGTGACAAGCCCTGGCTTGAGGATCCAGCAGCCACATCAATATCTGTAATATATTAAATGAGGATTGCATATCATTAATACTAATCATGCCATGTTTAAAATATTTACATTAATAACAAATCAATAGAAAAATATTAATCCTTTGGTAGTCCCATGAGTTAATAGTTTCCGCAATTAAATGAATGATAAATATATCCTGGACTCTTATTTTCAATCAGTTGTGTTGTTTACTGTATCTTTAAGAATATATGCTTGTTATTACATAATCATCAATTGATGGCCATATGTTATAATTTATTAGTATTATTCGTTTTTTATTAGATATAATATTTAAAATAAGAATACTGTATTCTTCACTAATCTAAGATTTTCCATTTAATTTTTAACAACATGTATAAAGCAATGCCACTTTCCGCAAACCCATGTTAACATGGATGAGAAATGCCATTTTCGCGATCATTGCGCAATGATTCCAAGCGGAATTACGCATCCGTCATTTGAACAACATGTATAAAGCAATGCCACTTTCCGCAAACCCATGTTAACGTGGATGCGAAATTACATTTCCGCTCTGTGACGCATATTCTGTAGAGCGCAAGAAACATTATTCCAATTTCATGTATCACTAATGTAAAATCAGATATCTAAACATCATATGTAGTGTATGTTGTGAGATCTGTATAGGTTTAGTATCTGACTAAATACACATTTTGGATTTTTAACATTATAAATATTATATGAAGTTGGATAATTACCTGGTTCAGATTCTCTATCGGGTCCTCCCAGGCCACCGGACGGAGAAGCATCTGCCCTGTCCCCCGCGTCAGGACTTTCAGATCCCGCAGCTGGGAGGGAAGAAGAGGAGGCCGAGGATGGCGAGGATCTAAATCTTTTGGGGACCCGGAGATTGAGGAGCTCGCATAAAGTCACCTCATAAGGGAGTAGGTACAGTTTCCGCGGGGCCTTTCTTTGGCCCCCTCTTTTACGGGCTTGTACCCAGTCCCTTATGAGGTTGACTTTTTTCGATAAACGCAACCTCATATCTCCGAATCTCCTCATGATCTGATCCTGGGTCCTCTGGACGTCACACACCAATCTAACCGCATTGGTGATAGACTCCCAGAGGGCCTTCTTAACAGGCGCATCTGTCGAGCTCCTCTTGTTCCCAAACAGCTGGGGATAAAAGTCCTTGACGGCGTGGACCAGTGCAGCGCTCTCCTCCTTGGTGAACCTGGGAACTGACATGCCTGCTGGGTTGTACAATAAATATATTATAATAATATAAACTGCCTGCAGGCATTAGAGAACTGACAAAGATGGCAACGTGTAATGGACTTTTATATGGTGAAGTAAACATGAGATGCACCATGGGACAATTTATCTGTACATCTGATTGGATAAAAGTTTGAAATATTGTTATAATGTCTGTGAGACCATCCTGACTCAAGTTGTGTTTGTGTGATGAACTCTGATTGGCCGTTCCTTAATGTTTCATATCTTAGTAACTTCCTTACACATACCTCATGGTGGTGCTGTAACTTCATTTTTCATGTAGACTTATTTGTAACTCATGGGCCTGTCATGCGGATATGTGTGACGCATATTTAATATCCGTGATCCGTGAAATATTAATGATTAAATACTCTTTAAAATCTAATCCTGTCACATTATTAATGTTGTAGACATTTCTCGGTTTAATAACGGTCTGTTTCTTTAATACAAATACACATTTAATATTGTATGTCTTTATTGTTCTTTAAATAAATTTATTGTGAAGTATTGACATTGCTCTATTAAATGTATTTATAATGCACATTGATTGTGTGCTATTGCGTGACATTACACTAATGTTTAAATATGCTAATCTGGTGTTTGAAGATGCGTTTCCCACGCAATATTTATTAATGTTAAAATTCCGGGAAGAATGTCAGTAACTTTGATAATCTGTTTATAAATGTTAAACTACAGCTTTGTTATTCGCAAATAAACCTCGAGCTTGTATTTCTCTGAAGTGCTCATATATGTTATTGTGCAATGGCGTCTTTAGTTTTAAAGAGACATTACAAACAAACAATTGTATCAAATGATCTGTAGAGATAGAAGATTGTTTAGACTTTAAAATGTAAATCATTTTATCTTAGTATTTATATATCCTCAACATAAGAAATTTAAATGCACATGGTTGAGCCAATCACATAAGGCATCTCTGTGCATCCACCAATCTTCATCTACTGAGCCTATCTCGATATGCTTTTCAAGCAAAGTATGTCAAGATAGGAAGAGAAGTAAATACACTATTTCAAGCTCTTAAAGGGACACTGTCCAAACAAATTTACCATTGGTGATTGAGCATGAAATGTTAATCAACTTTATTATTTAATACGATTATCAAATGTTAAGTTATCTTGTTATGTTTCTTTGAAAATCAATAATGATATTTTATATTACGGACAATTGTTTAATAAAAACCTGGGTTGTCCTTGACGATTGTTGCATCAATTATTCCAAACAATCAAGTTCTGTCCAGAGTACTGAAGCAAATAAATTAGCTATTTACTGCCTTATTTCTAAAGTAATGATAGCAACATCACAATGAGCATTCATAATATGAGACAAGTTTTAAAGTTGATTAAAATAGAATACTCATTCAGAATGTATAAATCATTGTTTTTTTAAATGGCTACCTTTAAGTATATTTTGAGTTCATGTCCCTTTAAATAAACATTTCACAATAATGCTTAATATATCATAAACCTAGGCACCTTCCTTTTGCTAAATGAGTCTAACATATGAGTAAAGCTAATTTAGATTAACTTCTAGATTGTTTTACACACTGACTGAAATATATTTATTAAATGAGGTCTTTTTTAGCCTTCAGCGTAGAGGGACATTAAGCTATATGTTATGTATGCATTTTGTATCATAATCTTATATTTGACCAACTTAATATGTTTTGTTATTCAATCATTATATTGTAATTATATATATTCGTGGATTAAATACATCTCTACATAGGCTATTTTGATGCTGATTGTTGTTTGCATATAGATGCCTTATATCATTCACTAAGATATGTGCATTTATTTTTATTTTAACAAGTATATTTAAAGACTGAATGTAATTCTATAGTACATTCTAAATATGTTTAAATTCTTGTATGATATTTGTAACAATGTATACAAAATATACATTTTGAATGACCCCTTTAAGGACCCAAACATATTGTATTTTGATTTAACATTGACAAAATAAACTAAAGGGGAAATTACATTCTATATAGATATTTGATGTCTAACCCAAGAGGTAAGATTGTAATAAATACATAATATTACTAAGTATAGTTAAATGACTCCACTAGAAAATTACATAGATTAACCTGGCATCCAATAACTAATTATTAAAAATTATAAAGTTAAATGACCTACCATTTATAAATGTAATAATTGTAAAATATTTTCTAATAATGTTTTGAGATACCTAAGGAAGATACATGATCTTATACAATTCTTTTTACATTCAACAACACTGTCACTTTCATGTAATTGAACCACTTCACCTTATTAAATGTTAAAACAATCATAATATTAATACATATCCTAAATATTTTTAATATATACTTTTTCAATATAAAAGCATTGAAGAATATGACTCCCCAATTAATGTTAAAAGATATCTTTTAATATTCTCTGAAGAATTTTATTTTCTACTATTAATGCATTATTTTCTCTTATGCATGTGCTTGTCAAATAGCCAACTACCAGTCATGGGAGTCCAAGTTTTATTTATTTACAGATTATATTGATATATATTAGAATCTGCTAAAAAAAAACATATATTTAATAGAAAATAATTAAATATTCCATGAAGTCATCAGATGCCAATCTGAAATGACAAATAATAAAAATGGAACAAAGTTAATACACACGTTGTAAAATATTCATAAAATACATTTAAAATCATATGGTGTCTATGCTCTAACTTTGATCAACATTTTTTAAAGATAATCATTACATTCATTTTAAATTAATGAAATACATACACCATTATATTGTTGATTAAAAATAATATTTAAATTTCAAAAATTAAATTTATACATAATAATGTATATCACATGTAAACAATATATGTATGCTGAACATAAATGTAATATTTCATGTCCATTCAAATACCTCTATATCAACTATAATATGTATTCCTTTTTCTGATTGTGATCCCTAAATATCTAATTAAGAACTAAATATGACTAATGTATGTAAGCTACTAATATTCTACAGTCTTCACTAGCATGCATTGGTACACCAACCTGGACAATGCATGGTCTTTGAAAGTCAATTCAGGGGTAAACAGTTGATCTTCAATAGGTGTCTTATTCATCAGTTCATTAAATAGAGGACTGGGAAATACCATCTAAAAAAGTAAAATCATCTAAGTGTCTGATTGTGATCCCTAAATATCTAATTAAGAACTAAATATGACTAATGTATGTAAGCTACTAATATTCTACAGTCTTCACTAGCATGCATTGGTACACCAACCTGGACAATGCATGGTCTTTGAAAGTCAATTCAGGGGTAAACAGTTGATCTTCAATAGGTGTCTTATTCATCAGTTCATTAAATAGAGGACTGGGAAATACCATCTAAAAAAGTAAAATCATCTAAGTGTCTGATTGTGATCCCTAAATATCTAATTAAGAACTAAATATGACTAATGTATGTAAGCTACTAATATTCTACAGTCTTCACTAGCATGCATTGGTACACCAACCTGGACAATGCATGGTCTTTGAAAGTCAATTCAGGGGTAAACAGTTGATCTTCAATAGGTGTCTTATTCATCAGTTCATTAAATAGAGGACTGGGAAATACCATCTAAAAAAGTAAAATCATCTAAGTGTCTGATTGTGATCCCTAAATATCTAATTAAGAACTAAATATGACTAATGTATGTAAGCTACTAATATTCTACAGTCTTCACTAGCATGCATTGGTACACCAACCTGGACAATGCATGGTCTTTGAATGTCAATTCAGGGGTAAACAGTTGATCTTCAATAGGTGTCTTATTCATCAGTTCATTAAATAGAGGACTGGGAAATACCATCTACAAAATAGAAAATCATCTAAGTGTCTCCAATAGGATGTCTCCACAGCCTTATTCTATCAAATAGTTTGCACTTACCATGTGAACATGTCTTTGTATGGTTTTCAAGGTCAGCAGAATTTAAATATGCCAGACATGATCCCATTGGTATACTTCAATTTCAATCTTGGCTTTTTCCCCACTGTCAGTCTTGGAAATCTTCACTGTCAGGCTTCAAATTGTTCCCTTTCAGTCTTTATATTAAGTCATCTCCCTAATGTAAGAAATTATATATAAAGATTTCATACAAGTGTGTGAATCAGTTCTGTACCCCTCTCCCACCCCCCATTTCATAATAAATATCTATCACTAGCTTACTAAGCCTGTGTATGAACCTGTGTTATTTTCTATCAAGTGTGAAGATGAGTCATATTGAGCAGAACAAACCTCTGTGTGACATTGAACCATAGTCATTCTAGAGTATCCCTTTCTGATTATGTACATAAGTAATGTGTAAACAAAGTTATATTTTTAAAAATGTATGCCATATGATGTATTTGTGTACAAATCATGCCAGCAACAGTCCATACATTTCTACTTACCATCTGATGTCCTCTATAAAAACCAGGTGGCAAAGACTCGCTATAGGACCCAATGCCCAGAGCATCACCTATATTATGAGAAATAAATATTATTATAACATTTGATCAATACTAACATGTTTGCACAATTCTCTACTTGTCATTTCCCTAGAGTTCACATCTATTGAAAATACTCCAGTGTAACTTCTATTATTTACCGTCTAAAGTGGCGGTTGATGACGTCTGCTCTGACATCAAGTCCCTCGTCCTGGAATTCCCCCTCTAGAACAGGATCATCCTCCTCATCTCTGAGGAGGTCTCTGTCCACCGGGACGGCCTGCAGCATCCCAGCCCGCTGTGCAATATTATGCAGGACGCTACAGGCTACAACGATCTTAGCCACCTTCTTTGGGTTGTACTGGAGTGCTCCTCCAGAACGGTCCAGGCACCTGAATCTCATCTTCAGGAGCCCGAACATCCTTTCAACCACCGCCCTGGTTCTCTTATGAGCCCTATTGTAGCGCTCCTCAGACACATCAGTTGGGCTACGCAAGGGGGTAATGAGCCAAGGCCGGCTCATGTACCCAGAATCACCTATAAATTTAGAACAGAACATAATTCAAACAGAATACTTAAACTAGTATATTGTTGTATAAATATATTTTTTAAAAACCATAATCCATATTAAAAGTTGTCAGAAACATAAAAAAAAAAAAAAAATTTATATATAAATCTGTATCTAGCCATTTCATCTAAGACATGCTACATATGCGTATTTCTCCTAAACCAAACCTTGTGTAAAATGCTAACTACATGTTTACATTGCATTCTCTATATGAACACTTAAGGTAAGACATGCTACATATCTGCATTTCAATAAAACTAGACATTAGCAGAAATAGACAATGACAGGGTTAAATTGCATGAGATAATATCTTGCCATTTCATCTAAGACATGCTACATATGCGTATTTCTCCTAAACCAAACCTTGTGTAAAATGCTAAATACATGTTTACATTGCATTCTCTATCTGAACACTTAAGGTAAGACATGCTACATATCTGCATTTCAATAAAACTAGACATTAGCAGAAAAAGACAATGACAGGGTTAAATTGCATGAGATAATATCTTGCCATTTCATCTAAGACATGCTACATATGCGTATTTCTCCTAAACCAAACCTTGTGTAAAATGCTAACTACATGTTTACATTGCATTCTCTATCTGAACACTTAAGGTAAGACATGCTACATATCTGCATTTCAATAAAACTAGACATTAGCAGAAAAAGACAATGACAGGGTTAAATTGCATGAGATAATATCTTGCCATTTCATCTAAGACATGCTACATATGCGTATTTCTCCTAAACCAAACCTTGTGTAAAATGCTAACTACATGTTTACATTGCATTCTCTATCTGAACACTTAAGGTAAGACATGCTACATATCTGCATTTCAATAAAACTAGACATTAGCGTCGGTAAATAACAAATGGTTAAATTTAATCCTATAGCTGAACATGACGCTAACAGTTAAAAAATACAGGGGCAATTGTCAAAATAATTAACCATGTTGTGCACAAATACTCACCAACGAGATAACCAGGGGGCATTTGTCTTTCCTCAAACTGTCTCCACAGGGACGACAGAGAGAGGATGCGGGCATCATGACAAGCACCTCCAAAATTCGCATACACATGCATAATCCTCATCCGTGCGTCACAAACATACTGCACGTTGAGGCTATGAAAATGTTTGCGATTTCTGAAGGGCAAGTCATCAATTGGAGCACGCAGCGCAATGTGGGTACAATCAATGGCTCCCAAGACATTGGGCAATTGAGCAATATCAAAGAATTCCCGCTTCAGGCGCCTCCAATCACCATCATTCTGTGGGAATCCTATGTATTGCTTACTGATACGTACCATGGCGTCCAGAAAGTTATCAAACACCACAGAGAATGTACCTTGAGCCAGGCCATGCATGTACAGTTCTCCTGATTGAAAACTCCCGGAGGCCAGGACGTATAGACAGCTTAGCATCTTACTCATGGGGGGAACAGCAGTCCTTATTTGTATACGTGGCTCCAAATGAGGTTTAAGAAGATCGTAAAGGCCAATGAGCTGTTCGCGATCGAGCCGATACTTATCAAAAACCTCAAAGTCACTCATGTTTTCCAAGGTGGGTCTCACCCTGTAGACACGAGGACCTCGAACCAGACGACCCCTTCGTCTCGGTCTGAGCCGCCGAGGCTGCCTGATTCGACCAACAGCTAGTTCGCCAATAGCAGCACCAGCAGCGTCTACCATGTCATCGTCATCCATCTTTCAAAACAGCGTAACAAGGTATGCACTTGATCTGATGTGGATCACAAGTGATGCATTGGCCATGTTGTTTGGGGGATTTATAGTACAATTAGTCCAATGGTAGTGAGTTTGTAATGATTGCTAATTGGATTCACTTGTTTGTATGTGAGCGGCGCGAATGCTTTCACAGTGGGCGTTTATTTGTTGTTTGCTGAAATGTTAGTTTCAAACAATGATTCTCAATGTGAAAGTGTCAAATATCACACATACAGTGCATGTTTGTAATGTTTGATCATATGCGTAATCAATATTTCCTAAACGCGATCTTATAGTAACAAGCACACGTCCAGGCTAACATGAATGAAAGTGCATAGTTGTGTATAATGTGCATCGAATGTGATCGATCAATGTTGCTGCAATATTGTTTGTAAACGATAAAGTAACAGCTGCCATCTGTAGTATTGTATATATAAGTGATTGCCGAGCTGTCAATATTGTACGCGTCCCTTTAAAATCGCAATAATAATTCCGAACTTCCCGTCTGCCATCTGTAGTATTGTATATATAAGTGATTGCCGAGCAGTCAATATTGTATGCGTCCCTTTAAAATCGCAATAATAATTCCGAACTTCCCGTCTGCCATCTGTAGTATTGTATATATAAGTGATTGCCGAGCTGTCAATATTGTACGCGTCCCTTTCAAATCGCAATAATAATTCCGAACTTCCCGTCTGCCATCTGTAGTATTGTATATATAAGTGATTGCCGAGCTGTCAATATTGTATGCGTCCCTTTCAAATCGCACTAATACTGAATAACTTCCCGTCTGCCATCTGTAGTATTGTATATATAAGTGATTTCCGAGCTGTCAATATTGTATGCGTCCCTTTCAAATCGCACTAATACTGAATAACTTCCCGTCTGCCATCTGTAGTATTGTATATATAAGTGATTGCCGAGATGTCAATATTGTATGCGTCCCTGTAAAATCGCAATAATACTGAAGAACTTCCGGCTGTCATCTGTAGTATTGTATATATAAGTGATTGCCGAGATGTCAATATTGTATGCGTCCCTTTCAAATCGCACTAATACTGAATAACTTCCGGCTGTCATCTGTAGTATTGTATATATAAGTGATTTTCGATCTGACGATATTGTATGCGTCCCATAAAAATTGCACGAATACTGAATAACTTCAGGCTGTCATCTGTAGTATTATATATATAATTGATGTGCGATCTGACAATATTTCTTAATTGTCCCATTGAAATCTCCATAATAATGCTGTTCAAAAGTGTGTTTTACGTATATGTTGTATTGTAGTATTGAGTGTTAAAGTTCCGAAAGGGGCGGTACAGTGGTGAATCTGTGATGTGTATGGTTGAATCTTCTAATGACGTCATGATATTATTAACCTGCCTATGTAGTTGTGAAATCCTCATTGTGTTGTTGTATTGTGCTACATTGTTATTGTGTGCTGAATAAAATCTAAATGTGTGCTTTGTGGTTGCGTGATGGGTGATGCGTGTTATGTACATGTACGTATATATTGTGATTGTGTCCCACATATGCTGACTTCTATATAGCGGTCTGGCATTGTTGTTCCTTCCCATAAAGTGACATCTGTAATCTGGTGTAATGATGTTCTTGTTGTACGTAATTCCTAATGGTTTCTGGTGATGGAATCATGATGTTAAAAGTACAGTAAAATCCATATGTTGTGTTTTGTGATTCCTCGAGAGAATGTAATGTGTTTTTCCCCCATCATTTGAATGCACATGTATGATTGAATGTTAAAAGTAATGTATGTGCATCCATGAGTGATCATGTGTTAAGCCTATGTAGATATGCAGTTGCTGCAAGCATATGAGTTGAATAACAGAAATGCAATAATAAAGGTAAATGAGAGATGTTTCCCATTGTGTAGTGTTTGTGAATCCAGAAATGTGTATTGAATTTTATTTTAATTGTAAATGTAATTTTATTGAAATAATAATGTGTTACTAGTGATGGGGATTTGTAGTTGATGTAATCTAAAAGTGTTAAAAATATTTATGGTGTGGTGAATATTTAATATTAAAAAACATAAGTCCACCATAGGGAAATAGTCATTTCTTGATCTATTTATCATAGCTGGGTCTAACGCATGAAATCATGTATTTTCTAGCGCTGGTATTTGGAGTTTTTCAGTCTACGCTATTTGCGTGCGTTAGGGAAATGAGGGTTTCGCGTGCACGAGCACGTCTTCCCAATAGAAGTCAATGGAGGCTCCAAAGATTTCTATTTTTTTTTTTCTAAGACTGGTTTTCCTCGTAAAGTGAGTGACGTCATGAGCTTGTGTGAAAAAGTAACTAAATCGTGTTCTTTTTGTAATAAATAAATATTTTGTGTATGTAATGTGGTGTATATTGTTTGTATGCATCGATGAGTGTATGTTTGTGATAATGTTATTCGTTAGATGTAGGTATATGAGGGTCTTTTCCCGTATGTCCATGTAAGTCAATGGGAAAATGGATTTGTGTGGATTTTTTTCAAACACCCGAGATCTCGCAACTTTAATCCTTTGTATTTTAAAGAAAAAATAAAAAATACGAAAAATAAAGATAGTGTTGTGTTTGTATGAGTGTAAGTGTACTTTGTGTAATATTTGTTTTGTGATTCGTGGATGTTTTTTTGTGCGGTATATGTTTACTACTGGGTCTGAGGTGGCGGTAGAAAGTTGAGCGTTAGGTGTATTTTGAGTCGCGGTAAATAAACTCTAAATACCGGAGTGCGTAAAAAACCCGCGTTAGGAGCCTCTAACGCTGGTTTTGACGGCTACCGCCGAACTCTAAATCTAGGCCTAAGAAAGCTGACCCATATAACACAAGCAATCATATCCCTGAATTCTGTTTTTAGCCAGGAATGTATCTAAGCTAATATATTTTTTTAACCTCCTTAGGCAAAGTGTTCCACAATTTGATTGCTCTTACTGTAAAAATACATGTTTATGTTACTGGATTACTCAGTTCCTCTATTAATTCCCAGAACTGCACTTCATACTCAAGGAGAGGTCTTACAAGGGATTTATACAGTGTCAGAATTATGCTTTCCCCTCTTATGCCTCTTTAAATACATGCTAGTATCTTGCACACTCATTTTTAGCTTGCTATCTAAAAATACGCATTAATCCTTTTCCTCCTCTGTTTTTCTAAGTCTAGTCCCTTGTAAAAAAAAAAAATGAAGCCTGCGTATTAATGTAGAACCTTACATTTTACAGCCCATTCCTCCATTTTTTTTAAAAATCCCCTTGCAAAGCAATTACATTCTGCACTGACCTAGTCACCTTATACAGCTTTGTATTATCTGCAGATATACTGTAGAGGTGTTGCTATTTAATCCTTCAAGTCATTTATAAAAAAATATTTAAAAGAACAGACTCCAGTAGTGATACACTACAAAAAAATAATAAAGGGACAGGGAGGTATGGGTCAGCTACACAACAGATAAAGGGGTTTGGTGGTGTGGGGGGCCCTAAATAATGATAGCAGGAGGGGGAGGGGGGCCACTACACTATGAAAATAATAAAAAAATAAAAATAAAATAAAAAATAATTAAAAAAAACAAAAAAACTTTTTATAGGTACTGGCAGACAGCTGCTTTTACAACCACTTGTGCCATGATTGCACAAGCAGTATGTAAATAATATCAGTGAGAATATCAGTGTGAAAAAAATAAAAAATTTTTTTATTTGATCGCATTTGGCGGTGAAATGGTGGCATGAAATATACCAAAATGGTCCTAGATCAGGTAAATAAAATAACCAAGGCTCTATTTCTGTTTAAATGGAGTGAAAGCAAAAATGCTAAAAATTATGTGGTTTTCTCTGAAAGTCCTGGTAGTAAAGGGGCTATTAATGCCACACTTCTTTATTTGGCTAATTTGATTACTTTTGACATGCTTTGTTACTAGGGATGGGCGAATGTTTCGCAACATTCGAAAAACGGCATGAATTTTAACACATTCGTTCGTTCAAATCGAATTTTGAATGTTTACATAACATTCTAACATTCGATTTTCGAATGTTCGGTTTCGAATTTTACTATTACATTCGAAAATATTCTTTTTGAAAAATTCAAATTTAGATTGTAATAGTATTTCTAATGCTTTTTCTTTAAATGTAATATTCGAATTATGCAATATTCTAATTCGAAAAATTCGAATTTAGATTGTAGATTGTAATAGTATTTCTAATGCTTTTTCTTTAAATGTAATATTCGAATTATGCAATATTCGAATTCGAAAAATTCGAATTTAGATTGTAATAGTATTTCTAATGCTTTTTCTTTAAATGTAATATTCGAATTATGAAATATTCGAATTCGAAAAATTCGAATTTAGATTGTAGATTGTAATAGTATTTCTAATGCTTTTTCTTTAAATGTAATATTCGAATTATGCAATACATGTATTCGAATTCGAAAAATTCGAATTTAGATTGTAATAGTATTTCTAATGCTTTTTCTTTAAATGTAATATTCGAATTATGCAATATTCGAATTCGAAAAATTCGAATTTATATTCCAATTAGAAAAATTCGAATTTATATGTTTGTTATAGTATTTCTAAGGCTTTCTTTAAATGTAATATTCGAATTATGCAATATTCTATATGGAAACATTCAAAATGAAATATTTGTATCTATTATGTATCAATTTACTAGATTCCCGCCCTACCACATGAACTATTGAACTTCTGAATAGTATTTGTTAAATAGAATGTTAAATTCGAAATTTCGAATGTGGACATTCAATATAATTATAAACATTCGAATTCGAAAGTGACATTCGAAAACTGTAAATAACATTCGATTTTCGAATTTTTAAGAATATTCGTTCTTATCGACATTCGGATTTAGAATTCGAATTTCGGTAATAACATTCGTTCTACATTCGAAATTCGAAATTTACACATTCGCCCATCCCTATTTGTTACATTCCTTATATATTTGGAATGATGAGTATGTACTATTTTGTTTAAATAATTTATATGCCCTATATATTTTTTAATTTTTCTTAACACATTTGTATTTAGCCACATTGGCTTGGATTTATTTCTTTTACTTTCATAACCATGTGGAATGTGTTGATGTGTATATTTACTTAGCGTTAGCAACACTTTACATTTTCCCCATTTATCCTCTTATTTGAGAATATTTTTCCCCAATTTGTGCTATTTAACAATTTCCTTAAAGGGACACTAAACCCACATTTTTTCTTTCATGATTCAGATAGAGGCATGTACTTATCAAGCCGTCAACTGCAAATACGCTGGAATTCCGCAGCGTATTTGTGGCGAGCCTGATTCGCCTTAGTTATCAAACCCTACAGACCGGCAAAAGTAGAATTTAGTGAGATAACATACTATCCGCTGGACTCAATCCGACACAGATCGATGCTTACATCACTACAGATGTTCCGAATGCAAGTTCGGCACTATTTGACTACTTTTGCTAGATATCAAATAACTAGCAGGTACGCTCGGCACTTTTCCGACCCAGCGTACCTGGTTTTCAATCCGCCGCCCTGGAGGCTGCGGATGCCATAGGAATCAATGGGAGCTGAAAGCGAGAGCTTATGTTTGCTGCTGCCCGATATTCCATTGATTCCTATGGTAATGTCTAAACCTAACACCCTAACATGTACCCCGAGTCTAAACATCCCTAATCTGCCCCCCCTACACCTACATTATACTTATTAACCCCTAAACCGCCGCTCCCGGACCCCGCCACAACTAAATAAAGTGTTTAACCCCTAAACCGCCGCTCCCGGAGCCCACTGCCACCTACATTATATTTATTAACCCCTAATCTGCCCCCCCTACACCGTCGCCACCTACATTATATTTATTAACCCCTAATCTGCACCTCCCTACACCGCCACCACTATATTAAATGTATTAACCCCTAAACCTAAGTCTAACACTAACCCTAACACCCCCTAACTTAAATATAATTTAAATAAATCGAAATAAATTATTCCTATTTAAAACTAAATACTTACCTATAAAATAAACCATAAGATAGCTACAATATAACTAATAGTTATATTGTAGCTATCTTAGGATTTATTTTTATTTTACAGGCACTTTGTATTTATTTTAACTAGCTACAATAGTTATTAAATAGTTATTAACTATTTAATAACTACCTAGTTAAAATAAATACAAAAGTACCTGTAAAATAAAACCTAACCTAAGTTACAATTACACCTAACACTACACTATAATTAAATTAATTACCTACATTAACTACAATTAAATAAAATTAAATAAAATGATCTAAAGTAGAAAAAACAAACAAACACTAAATTACAGAAAATAATAAAATAATTACAAGATTTTGGGGGGGCGGAGCTTGCCATCTAACAGAGTGGACGCACATCCATTCAGCTCCGGGACCTAAGACCATTAAAAACTATCTTTTTTGGGGCATATATTTTATTATTTTATACTTCCAACCTTCCTTTATCCACTCACACCTCCCATAGCAGGAAAAAGTTTAAGTTGGGGAGCAGCGAAACCCTGATCTCTCAGGTTGCACATACCGGATCACACCCGGGCCTATGGGGGCTCCCTCTTACTACCAAATTATCACGGTATCCCAGTCACTGAGATTCAGCCTGGTCTGAAGCTGAACGCAGCGTGCCAGCAGAAAGACAACGGTCGGTAACGGATCCGACCCTCTTCAAGCCTGCAGACTGGGGATTCTCTTACTGCCGCAATAGGATCTCTGAGGAGGTGTACACGTGGCTCAAGCACAGCCATACTTATCGGCTTGGATGCCTGCATTCTCCTTCTGATGCTGCCTGATAGGTATGGAGGGTTAAAATATTTCTATCTCTGATCACAGCAGGGATCCATACACTGTAGTATTGCCCACTACCCTAAACTTTGAACACATCACGACTTAGGTCTTTCTTAAGCTAACATACACAAGCAGCCTATGAACAAGATTGTTGTGGTACTTGCATAAGACATAGATCTTTGACTTTACATAAAGCTCTCTATACAGGGGTAGTGGAGGATAAGGAAACTTGTGAACAGTCTATGTTTTCTTCCTAAACCCACCTTTATTGCTGCTGGCTAACTGAGTATTAGAGCACTTGGCTGCACCATACCCCTGCTTTATGCCCATTCTGGAGGGAAGAATCTTACCACCATTGTTCTAAGTGACGTTGGCTTTACTACTAAGCCCACATATTACGCTCAGATAATAATTGTGTCTCCACTCCCTCAGTCTACAGCACTCACATCGGAGCCTGATACTAAATCCTCACTTTCATAACTGGGATCTAAATCTAATATGTTACACTGACTGTTCTCTCTCCTCCCTTTCCCATTGGCCCTTTTTGCCCACGGGTCATATGCTACTTACCCTCTCCGTACTTGCTCAGTGGAAGCATTGTCCCCAGGAGAGAGGCAGATCACTAACCACTCTCAGGACCCCACCATATACAATAAGCCTGATTACCACACTCAACAATTGGCACTATCCTTTCATCTACATACCTCAAATTAAAATAGTGTGCTAATCGCCTGGTTGTGAGGGGTGCCAGTCCTATTTATTCTACCTGTCCATAACTAAGAAAGTCTACATACTCTGAGCATTCATCACTTATTCATCAACTAGGCGTGCCACCTCCCTACACCATGTCACATTCTCAAAAAAAGAAACCAAAACACGACAATCCCCCAAAGAGAACCCTCTCAGATCACTTTATTAACAAAAATATCTATGAACAAGATATGTCTGATGATGACTCCAGAGACTCATTAACCTCTACTAGAGGATCCCATAGAGTCAGAGGTCACCTTATGGAGCGATCAGGAGATGCAAACTCTTCCATACTAGTTTCTTTCAAAGAGCTCTCAGATAAAATGGACTCTCACCACTCATCTATTAAGCAAGAACTCAAAATGTCAGTATCCGAACTGAAAAGAGATATCTCCTCACTGGGAGAAAGAATGCAAATACTTGAAAGAAGACAGGAAGACCTACATACGAACCATTCTAATCTACTTGCCTACACGCAATCCCTCTCTGAAATGATTTCGGATCTAGAGTCCAAGTTGGCAGACCTGGAAGACAGGTCTCGCCAAAATAATATCAGGGTGCGTGGCATACCTGAAGAGATTGGAACACCGGACCTTTCTAAATACCTGTTAGACTTCTTCAGGGAACTACTTGGTCCCATAACAGACCAGGAGGCTCTTATCAACAGGGCCCATCAGGCACTCAGACTGAGAAATTCTCCTGCAGGATCCCCGAGAGATGTAATTATTCGCTTGCACTATTACACTTTCAAAGAAAGAATGCTAAGAGCATCTTTTCAGAATAAAAATTTGAAAGAACCCTCTCAAGTTATTTAGATCTTCCCAGATCTGTCCTCGCACACCTTATCCAGAAGACGCTCACTTCAACAGGTCACTCAATGTCTACGCCAGAACATAATTAAATATAGATGGGGCTTCCCAGTTAAGCTGTTCTTCCAAGTTAAGGAACAATCCTATTCCATTTCTACAACTGAGCAGGGCATCAAACTCCTACTTTCTTTAGGCCTGCTTCAGCCTTCAACATCGTCTAAGGACACCACTGAAAATAACAGATCCCTCAACCCTACTACTCCAGCATGACGCCCTTTACCACAGAGGTTCACTTACCAACCCAAAAGGAAAGAAATTCTTCCCTCTAGTGAAGATCCTTGACTTTACACCTTGATAGCCATATAGCTCAGAGGTCATCCATTTCGATCTCTAGACACTCACACTCACTCAAAAGGTTAGCTTTTTTGAGTCCCTCTTGTGCATGGACTCTTCAGAACTCTGAAAGCTATCCCGTAATGTGGTCAGAACGATAAGATATCTGGTAATATGGTTTGATTTTTTCTTTGTCAGTTAATGGTTTCTAGAGTTATCTTTGTTCCTATTGTGTGTATATGTTTGTCCTTGGTTCATTTCCTTATATGCCTTGACCAATACACTTAAAAACATACCCTTTTTAATTTAGAGGTTCCTTACTTAACCATACGTTGGTGCTTTCCACTTAGGTCCATGTAGTTAGCCTCACCATTCATTACTATGCCGCTACACATTTATACACTGGGGATGAGTGGTCTTTTTTACCAACCCCGCTAGGTACTTTTAGGTTAGTGGTGACACCACATGTGGGAGATTAGTGGTCACAAATAAGGTTCTTTTTGATATTATTGAACATCTCATGGTCAATCCTTGAACATCTATTTGATATGTGTGTTTTTTTTTTTATCCTTTTTCCTCACAAACCTTCTTTCTAGGACACTCAGCTATGACCCTCACACTACACAGATATACAGGTATCAACCTATGAGAGTTTTCTAACTCATTCCTTTGGCCCAGTCCCGCACCACTTTATTACCTGAGGGACTATTCCTATAGTATTCAATCCAGATTACACATTATGTACCCACCTTAAGTGGACTTGGATGACTATTATTTAGTGACTATATACTAGCATATCCACACACCCCATCCCCTTTCTCATGGAACATTATCTATCACCTCGTTGTTATACCCTTCCTTCCTTGGACCCCAGAGACTATACCTTAGACCTTCCTGAACATTAGCTTAGACTCATAATACTCTCTTGGACTTACCTCTCTGCCAGATACCTCATTCACCTTTCTACCTAATATCTCACACTACCCCTTGACCGTCTTGTTTCCATATACATGGGCTGGTACCACTTTTTTAATTTTACGCTTGTGCATATATATGGTTACTCTGTTTTTGCACATTCTTCATGTATAAATATTGCTATTACCTGTTATGTATACAATTTATGTCATATTTATGTAGAATTCTTCCTTCTAATGAACCTTACCATGTGTGTTAATACTTGTGGTTATGTCCCCTCCCTATTGTGGCCCTCTGCACCTTCCCTTTTCTTGCCCCAGGTGGATACTCCCTATACCCCCTACCCCTGGCACCCCTCCCTCCATCCTTCTCAGCCATCAGTCAACTTAACCCATTTATATTATATTCCTTTTTTTTATAGTTACAACTACTCTCATATTAGAAGGTTCCTTTAGATTTACTCTATTGACCCTTCTGTGACTCCTGGGAGAAAAAGTCCTTGGTTCCCACCACAGACTAAGTCTTCAGTGTGCTCTTCAGTCCTTTATTTTCCATAATATATTTGCAGCTCCTACCCCCCCCCCCCACTGACCCCTCCCCTACTTCTGAGCGGCTCTTGCACACTGAATATCCCCCCACTATTGCAATTCATAACTCTTTGATAACTTTCTTTTTCTGGCCTGCTAATCTCGTAGCTTTACCCTATCCCCCTCCCTTCCCATCTTCCCCTATCCCCCTTCCCCTCCCCCTCAAAGCTACAGGAAACGCAGTTCTATAAGGCACTATAATATAAACTGAGAAATCATTCCAATACCCTTGAGCATCCTCTATTAGAATAAGTTCTATGTCTCTTCTCACTGGTGCTTATTAATGATTGCATTTCATGTTTATTTGATATGTATCCATCATTTTGCATGTTGTGATTGTTGTCAATTGTTCTTGCTCAGGGTTTATCATTGAAATCTGATGGTTCCATTATATATACATCCCTGCGTGATAACTTGTTTTATTTTGTTTTTAACTTAATTTTCTCTATAAATAAAAAAATAAAATAATAATTACAAGATTTTTAAACTAATTACACCTAATCTAATCCCCCTAACAAAATAAAAAAGCCCACCAAAATAAAAAAAAGCTCTATAGCCCTTAAAAGGGCTTTTTGCGGG
The DNA here is from genome assembly GCF_027579735.1 of Bombina bombina. NCBI lineage: Eukaryota > Metazoa > Chordata > Amphibia > Anura > Bombinatoridae > Bombina > Bombina bombina. Next base: position 8,290,713 of record NC_069502.1, on the reverse strand, counting down.
GCATTGCCCCAAAGTAATCAGCTCTTTTACTTGAAAAAAAAAAGTACAATACCCCCCAACATTAAAACCCACCACCCACACACCCAACCCTACTCTAAAACCCACCCAATCCCCCCTTAAAAAAACCTAACACTAACCCCTTGAAGATACCTGTCTATTTGCAGTCTGTAAACTACAGTAGATTTTTTTCTGTTCAGTCTTAACCCCGGGATGGTTATTATTTTCCCCCCCCCTCACACTGTTGGTTTTTGGTTCGTTATATACGTACCGCTTTGTGTGTTATTTCACTCATTTGCGCTTAAACGTGACATGTTTGTTTAATAAAATATTTTTACTTGCAACACACTTATACCTGTGCTCCTCGCATTCTTTTCTACTTGCTATGTATAGCCATCCTTGAGTGAGCACAGGTGTGGGGTGTGCACAATATCCTGACCGCAAAGCTAGCTCGTTGTCAGAGACACCTGGAGAGGAGGAGCTACATACTGCACCGACTACGGAGGTTGTCTGGGAGCCGCACAGTACCCAGCCACGGATGGAGACACTAGCCACACGGCGGTGATCGGTACACACAGGACGATTCCTGGTGAGTGTCACATGGATCGGAGGTACGTGCCTGCTTAGCCCTGAACATTGTACAGTTTTTCTGTCTCACACCTCTTGGGACTTACATAGATATAGCGGTGGGCTAATAGTGTTTGGGACCTGTTTGGGAAGGAAAACGGACGGGACCTTACTCCTCAGTAACCAGTGCTCAGGACTTGTTTTGAGAGCACTGTGTATATATGCGAGCTGCAAACTTAACCACAGCGGGTTATAAATTGCCCTGCGGAGCACGCCGCGCCAGAAGCTACTCTCCCTAGAATTATTTTCCTTACTTTTGTTTATCATTACTCATTTTGTGAAGGGTCGAGGCCGGGCCCTGGGAGAGTTACCTTAGTCTCTGCACTTTTTCCAATAATCTTTTTGTTACATTTATAGCGGCTTTAGCGGTCAGGTATGAGTGAAGGGGTTAGTTCTGATGATATTCCAGTATTGTTATTTTCTCTGAGGAATGCACAGGAAAGAGATACTATCCAAGTGGATTACAACAAAGTTTTTTCCACGGACAAATCTCACTATAGTCTGGTTGCTCTGTTTGAAGAACTAGAGTTCCTTCTGTTAAAAGAAAACAAGCTGAGCTGGGACATAAAAACCCTGATCAAATATCAAGAATTGGGTATTATACCCAGGGGCCTACGGCTTAATAAATTCCCCACGTTTATCACTGATGATAAGGTGTTCATTGATCTTTGGAATGGCCACTTAACCACTTGTTCACTAAAATTAATGAACTTGATCTGTGAGTTTAAAAAGAAGTCCCTGGATGAGCTAGCAATTAAAATAAAGGAAGTTCAGAGGGAACTGAATAACAGGAGCAAGGAGACAAGCTACATCAAATTTGATACTACATTACAACAAATTGTAGCAGAAGCTAAGACCTTATTACTTGAAGTGAAACACAACAAATATCTGCGAGACCAATCGGACTATGATCTGAATCGGGTATATGTCTGGAATAAGAGGGACAGATATATGCTAAAAAAGGATCAAAATAAAAACACTTATTTTCCCAATCAACAGAGGGGAAGAAACAAGCAAAGGCGGAATAGAGGAAGAAGGGTCAACTTCTATGAGAGTGAGGGGGAGTCATATGACGAGGGCTCTGGATCAGGTGGGGAAGAACTACCACCTAGGGAACAGGCGACAAGACCTAAGGAGAGCTCAACAACAATATTACTCCCACCTCCCATACTAAAGACCCAGGCAACTCAATCACACTCACACTATAGAGAAGAACCAGGATGTGTAGGGGCCTCCTCGAGAGATACCAGGGAGACAGAGAATGCCCAACTGGAACAGGTTTTTCGGGTCCCCCAAAGATTACCAGACGGGGGGGGGGGGAGGAGAAACACTGGAGCCAAATACACAGTTCAAGGACCAAAGGAGGTACCCCCAGAGAAGGGGACGACGAAGGGGCAACTACAGAATGTTTTAAACCTTTCAAACCATGTGTTAAGTGAATATGAGCAGGAGGTACTTAGTCTGGGACTGTCATTTACACCTTCTGCGGACTTTAACTTATTGAGAACTTTACTTGATGTTAACAAGAAAATTTGAAGACTGACGCTAAAAAAGTTCTACCATTCCCAACAGGGTGGAGAGTGTGAGAGTCACGCTTCCATTCCTATGAATAGGCCCCTAGAAGTAAGGGGATTAGGGGGTGGGGAGGGACTTGATTTCCAAGAGTATTGTGACATCAGAGCCCTAGAAACACTAGGGGAAGGGGGAGATCAGATTGTTGGAGGGACGGTACATATTCCGTCCTTCAAATGCAAGTCATCCTTTTACCCTTTACAAAATAGAGGATCAATTTTAGAGAAATTTCAGCAGAGAGTAGAGCAAGATCTCACCAAGTTGTATTATAGTTCAGAGAGAGGACAAAGATGTAACATCTCTATCAACCACAAGAGGGCTCTGGACAGCCTGGCCAATAATGATAACATTGCAGTGAGAGCTGCCGATAAGGGTGGCACTATAGTGGTGCTCAATGCAGACAGCTTCAGGGAGGAGGCATATAGACAGTTGGGCAATCCTGATGATTATGCCACTCTGGCAGGTGATCCTACAAGGTTGTATCAGCGGCAGTTGGCCTCCCTTGTAGATGATGGAGTGGAACTGGGTTTCATAGATGATAACACACGGGACTACCTGATGGTGTCTAACCCAGCTATACCAACATTTAATCATCTGCCCAAGGTCCACAAGTCTGTTGACAATGTGCAGGGGAGGCCAATTGTCAGCGGCATTGGCTCCCTCTTGGAGCACCTGTCAGAGTGGCTTGATCAGGTACTGCAGCCCTTGGTGAGTTCCCTGTGGAGCTTTCTTTCGGACACTAAGCATGTTCTCAATCTCCTCTCGCGTGTGGAGTGGGGTGAGAATTTTGTATGGGTAACTGCTGATGTTAAGTCATTGTACACCTCCATCTCACACGAGAGGGGATTGGAGGCCATACGTTTCTTCATGGAAAGGCAGTTTGGACCAGATTCACCTTTTGTGGACTATTTAGTGGAGGTCACCCACTTCCTACTTAGCCACAATTATTTCGAATTTAAAGGGGATTTCTTTCTCCAGAGGTGTGGGACAGCTATGGGGGCGAAGTTTGCCCCCTCCTATGCCAACCTGTTTATGGGTTGGTGGGAGGTGTCCCACATCTTTGGAGACAGGAATCCCCTCAAAGAAGGTATCATCTGGTACGGCCGTTTTATAGATGATCTCCTGTTCATATGGGGGGGCAGTAGATCTGACTTGCAGACCTTTTTGGAGAGTCTGGACGATGAGGACATGGGCATTCATTTTACCCATGAAGTGCAGAGTGATACCATCAATTTTCTTGATGTGTCATTGACAGGCAAACATGGACAGGTTATAGCATCAGAAACCTATCGTAAGCCAATTTCAGGCAACTCCCTTCTACATGCAGAGAGTTGTCATCCACAGGGGGTGTTCAAGGGGGTTGCAAAAGGACAGTTCATCCGCCTGAAAAGAAATTGTAGCAATGCAGCAGTTTATAGCAAACAGGTGGATGACCTAGAGAGAAGGCTTAAGGAAAGAGGCTATAAGAGCTCAGTTATCTCTAAGGCCAGGAATGTCATTAAAAGCATACCTAGGGATAGACTCCTTGAACCCTCTAGGACCCGAAAAAGGGGTTCTAACCTATTAAGCATGAAAGATGACAAAATTACTTTTCTTACGGAATATTCCAAACAATATGATGACATTTGTCAAATATTAAGAAAATTTTTTGGCATGTTGTCTGCAGATGACAAATTGCAGGAGGTGGTAGAGAAAGGTCTGAGAGTCTCTTACAAGAAGAACAAATCTATAGGTAATATGATAGCACCTACCAGGCTGAGAAAGCCAGGTCAGCAAATCTCCTCATGGTTGAGTTGCAAGGGTACTTTTCGCTGCCACCACCGGACTTGTGTGGCCTGCGAAAAGGTGGCAACGGGAAGACAGTTCAGCTCACTGATAACAGGTCAGGTATTTGAGATTGATTCATGTCTGAACTGTAGATCCACTTATGTGGTATATGTCATCAGCTGTAAGATTTGTTTTCTTCAGTATGTGGGTCTCACCACCAGAGAGGCTAGGGTCCGAACCAAGGAACTCCTTGCCGACATTAGGGCTGGAGTACTAACTACACCACTTATACAGCATTTTTCAGGCATACACTCTAAATATACAGAATCCTTCTCTTGGACCATCATAGAGAGAGTTCCCCCACTTAGGGGAGGACAGGACAGGAACCGCAGGCTGGGGGAGAGAGAGGTTTTTTGGATTTTTAAATTGAGGACAAGGGTCCCAGAGGGTCTTAACTCTGAATTTGATTTGATCAACTTTTGGTGACCCTCTGTTCTCTCACTTTGTAATGAGCCACCACTCTCCGCTGGCCTGGGTTCCTCTTCTCCTCCTCCTCCCTAACTATGACAGCTCAGAATTGAGCATATAGTCTTTATGGTCCCTGAGGTCACAATACACTGATGGGGTTAATAATGATCAATTTCCAGTAGTAAGCACCTGTGACCTTGTAGTTACATAACTTAGCCTCTATAATTTCCTATTTATTGGGTCCTTGAGGTCACACTATTCCTATAATATAAGTAGTGATAAGTTCCAATTGCTTGGACCAGTGACCCTTCATGTTCATACAGTCATAACTCAGCCTTCTTATTTATACTTATATATTCTTTACCTATTGATGTTATCATTAGTTAGCTTTATCCGACAGCATTTAACATGTAGCTGCAGTTCTTAATCACTAGTGCGTGGCTTAAGTGTAGCCTCAATAGGGGCCTAGCATATGGTTAGTGTACTTCTCATTATTACACTACCACTTTTGTACTTAGTGAGGGACTGCCAGCCCCGTGGAGTACGGAGAGATAATGTATAGGTTAGTTCACACATTACAAGACACGAGCAGTGTACATTTTTATCCATAATTTGTATGATGTGTGTACATTTTGTTTATGCATAGTATTTCACTTATTTATCTATTTTTGCTTACTCTGTTGAAATAATCATTTCTATAGTATGCCTTATTTATTTTATCATTATGTTATGTTTCAGAGTGTATGGATGCAGAAGTCCTATTTTGAGCTGCAGGAAATCGAAGATCAGAGTACTTTTCAAGAAATTCAAGCTATAGCAAGACTGTTATAATTTGTAGTAGCGACAACAATACTATTTCATTTGTATACACTTTGGTTGTTGATGAATTTTGATATTTCTATTATCATCACTATATAATTTTTGATGTTTATGTTTATGTATCATTTGTGCATTAGGAGTAATTATTCAATACTGTATGTTTAACAGAAATCTCTGTGCACCATTTTGAAATCTGTTCCCATTGGTGCTTTTAGTAAAAGGGTGGGCCCCTTCTAGCCAATGGGAAGCGGACTGCTTGCTTTTTAAGGAGCACGCACAAATGTTTTAATCAGGTAATGAGTAAGGCAATCTGCTGAAACGCGTATACCTGTCTATTTGCAGTCTGTAAACTACAGTAGATTTTTTCTGTTCAGTCTTAACCCCGGGGTGGTTATTATTTTTTCCCCCTCTCACACTGTTGTTTTTTGGTTTGTTATAAACGTACCGCTTTGTGTGTTATTTCACTCATTTGCGCTTAAACGTGACATGTTTGTTTAATAAAACATTTTTACTTGCAACACACTTATACCTGTGCTCCTCGCATTCTTTTCTACTTTCCCCTTGAAGATCACCCTACCTTGAGACGTCTTCACCCAACCGGGCCGAAGTCCTCAATGAAGCCGGGCAAAGTGGTCCTCCAGACGGGCAGAAGTCTTCATCCAAGTCGGACAGAAGAGGTCCTCCAGACAGGCAGAAGTCTTCATCCAGGCGGCATCTTCTATCTTTATCCATCCGGTGTGGAGCCGGTCCATCTTCAAGACATCCGACACGGAGCATCCTATTCCATCGACGTCGACTGTAGAATGAAGGTTCCTTTAAATGACGTCATCCAAGATGGTGTCTCTTCAATTCCGATTGGCTGATAGAATCCTATCAGTCAATCGGAATTAAGGTAGGAAAAATCTTATTGGTTGATGCAATCAGCCAATAGGATTGAAGTTCAATCCTATTGGCTGATCCAATCAGCTAATAGGATTAAGCTTGCATTCTATTGGCTGATTGGAACAGCCAACAGAATGCGAGCTCAATCCTATTGGCTGATTGCATCAACCAATAGGATTTTTCCTACCTTAATTCCGATTGGCTGATAGAATTCTATCAGCCAATCGGAATTGAAGGGATGCCATCTTGGATGACGTCATTTAAAGGAACCTTCATTCTACAGTCGACCTTGATTGAAGAGGATGCTCCGTGTCGGATGTCTTGAAGATGGACCCGCTCAGTACTGGATGGATGAAGATAGAAGATGCTGCCTGGATGAAGACTTCTGCCCGTCTGGAGGACCTCTTCTGCCCGGCTTGGATGAAAACTTCTGCCCGTCTGGAGGACCACTTTGCCTGGCTTCGTTGAGGACTTCGGCCCGGTTGGGTGAAGACTTCTCAAGGTAGGGTGATATTCAAGGGGTTAGGTTTTATTAAGGGGGTATTTGGTGGGTTTTAGAGTAGGGTTGAGGGGGTATTGTACTTTTTTCAGGTAAAAGAGCTGAATACTATGGGGCAATGCCCCGCAAAAAGCCCTTTTAAGGGCTATTTGTAATTTAGTGTAGGGTAGGGCTTTTTTTTATTTTGTTAGGGGGATTAGATTAGGTATAATTAGTTTAAAAATCTTGTAATTATTTTATTATTTTCTGTAATTTAGTGGGGGTTTTTTGTTTTTTAGATAATTTTATTTATTTGTAGTTAATTGTAGTTAATGTAGGTAATTAATTGAATTATAGTGTAGTGTTAGGTGTAATTGTAATTTAGGTTAGGTTTTATTTTACAGGAACTTTTGTATTTATTTTAACTAGGTAGTTATTAAATAGTTAATAACTATTTAATACCTATTGTAGCTATTTAAAATAAATACAAAGTTGCCTGTAAAATAAAATAAACCCTAAGATAGCTACAATGTAACTATTAGTTATATTGTAGCTATCTTATGGTTTATTTTATAGGTAAGTATTTAGTTTTAAAGAGGAATAATTTATTTTGATTTATTTAAATTATATTTGTTAGTGGGTGTTAGGGTTAGGGTTAGACTTAGGTTTAGGGGTTAATACATTTAATATAGTGGCGGCGGTGTAGGGGTGGGCAGATTAGGGGTTTATAAATATAATGTAGGTGGCGGCGGTATAGGAGGGGCAGATTAGGGGTTAATGAATATAATGTAGGTGGTGACGGTGTAGGGGGGGCAGATTAGGGGTTAATAAATATAATGTAGGTGGCGGTGGGCTCCGGGAGCGGCGGTTTAGGGGTTAAACACTTCATTTAGTTGCGGTGGGGTCCAGGAGCGGCAGGATAGGGGTTAATAACTTTATGTAGGTGGCGGCGGTATAGGGGGCGGAAGATTAGGGGTTAATATGTATAATATAGGTGGCGGTGGGCTCCAGGAGCGGCGGTTTAGGGTGTAAAACAGTATAGTATAGTGTGGGTGTTTAGTGACAGGGTACCAAGAAAGCTGAAAAACAGCCGAAGAGCAGCGAGATCAATGACTGCTAGTTAACAACAGTCCACTGCTCATCACACCGTACTTGGTGCACAGCTTTTTGACAGCTTTTTTGGTAACTTTGGAGAGCGTATTCAGGTCTGCGGCAGCGATGTTAGGCGATCTTAGGCGAGCGTATTGGTGCCGTTGAATGCTAGAAAGTTGACGCTTTGATAAATAGATGCCAGAGCATGCAATTTTAAGCAACTTTCTAATTTACTCCTACTATCAATTTTTCTTCGTTCTCTTGCTATCTGTATTTAAAAACAGGAATTTAAAGCTTAGATGCCAGCCCAATTTAGGTTCAGCACCCTGGATAGCTATTGCTTATTGGTAGCTAATAAGCAAGCATAACCCAGGTCTGCACCAAAAATGGGCCGGCTCTTAACCTTTAAATTGATGCTTTTTAAATAAAGATTGCAAGAGAATGAAGAACAATTGATAATAGGAATAAATTAGAAAGTTGCTTAAAATTGCTGCTCTGTCTGAATCATTAAAGAAAAAAATGGGGTTTAGTGTCCCTTTAAATCATTGAAGTTTGCTTTCTAAAAATGACAAGTCTTGGTTAAACCCTTGTAACATAACTTATGGAAAGTTATTTCAAATGTGACCATGTTATGATCACTGTTACCTTAATGTTCTATCACTTCTATGGTTGGTATTATTTTTGAATTATTTGATAGCACTAAATCCAGTATAGCTTTATTTCTAGTTGGCTTCTTTTTAAAATGTGACATGAAGCTATCTTTTAGCATATTTAAAAGTCTATCCCTCTTAGTTATATTGCTAGTTTCATTGGCCCAATTTATCTCAGTAAAGGGACATAATACACATGTGCTGAAATCACTTTAAAGATGCAGCATATCTGTAAAGAAAATATCAACTGAACATCTCTATTTAAAAAGGTAGATATTTTACCTCAAAATTTCTTCAACTCACAATAATAAATGTTGTGTTAACAGTTATGCTGTAGCTACTGTCAGCTGCATATTGGAAAAATAAAACAAAACACCAACAGCCAATCAGCGTCATCAGTGGTGATGTCACACTTTGCTTTACTGTAATCTCATAAGATCCCTTAAATCTTGTGAGATTTCATAGTAAACTTCATTAAACGGAGGAGGGAAATAACGCGCAGGGCCGCCACTTGAAATTTTGGGGCCCCTTACTTAACCATTGATCAGCCCCCCCCTTGACATGTACAATTTTTTACCAAGTGACTAAAACGTATATGCACTTTATTTTTAAGTGTAGTCAAACTTGGAAATGTTGTAAGGATAGTAACACACAAACACAGACACACTCATACACTGAAAAACACACTCACACATAAGGATTCACATATAGATACTCTAGCAGACACACAAAGAAACACACTCAGACACAGACACCCACACAGACACTCAGCACTTTTTTACATTGACCTGACAAGTAATGAGGTAGACTACAGTTTTGTCAAAAAAGGAGATTTGCAAGACAAAATATGGAGTTCTGATTATCTTTTTGTCAAGGAAGATGACAACTATATGATGACAACAGCATGCAGTGACTGAAAGGAAGGGTCCTCAACTGCCTAAACTAAACTAATTTAAAGGTTAAGTTGTGGATTGGTGCCTTCTGGAAAGATCTCATTAGTCTCATTAGTCCTCTCACTCACCAGAGACCCCACCACTGACAAGAAAAACGTCCACGAAGGGATGACAGCAGTCGCCACCTGGATGAGAGACAGCTGCCTCACGCTGAACACAGAGAAGACCAAAGTCCTCCTCCTCCTCGGACCCACCACATCTGCCTGGGATAACTCCTGGTGGCCCACAGCTCTTGGACACCTGCCTACCCCCACCGACCACGCACAAAACCTAGGCGTCATCCTGGACTCATCGCTCTCCATGGACCGACAAGTCAACGCCATCTCCTTTTCATGCTTCCACATACTCCACCTGCTGTGAAGGATCTTCAAGTGGATCCCAACCGAGACCAGGAAGACAGTCACCCACGCCCTCGTCAGCAGCCGACTTGACTACGGCAACGCACTCTATGCTGGCTCCACCACCAAGCTCCAAAACAGACTCCAGCGCATCCAGTACGCCTCGGCCAGACTCATCCTCGACTTCCCTCGCCAATGACGCATCACCAAACACCTGCGAGACCTGCACTGGCTACCCATCAACAAAAGAATCACGTTCAAGCTTCTCACCCACGCGTTCAAGGCCCTCCACAACATCAGTCCCGGATACGTTGACCACTGCGTCACCTTCTACACCCCCGCCAGACAGCTTCGATCAGCTGACCAAGCCCTCACAGTCATCCCCCATATCAGGAAGACCACAGCAGGAGGCAGATCCTTCTCTCACCTGGCAGCCAAGACATGGAACACTCATCCGCTGCACCTCAGACAAGCTACCTCCCTAACTAAGTTCAGAAAGGACCTCAAGACCTGGCTCTTCGACTGAACTGCAGCAACCCCAAGTGCCTTGAGACCCTTATGGGTTAGTAGCTGCGCTTTACAAAAACCCTATAGATAGATAGTAGAAAGATGTGAATAATCAGTAGTAAGGTCAAAATGTCCTAAAAAGGAACAGACAATGGACACACACGTGCACACACACAAACTCAAACACACACTTGCATATACACCCAAGGAAACAGCCTCAGAAAACACACAAAAACACACACACACACACACACAGACACCCACAGAAAAGACACAACCACATACACACACACAGAGAGACACCCACAGAAAACAAACAGACATACACACAGACACACACCCTCACAGAGACACCCACAGAAAACACACTAAGACATACACACACAGAGAGACACCCACATAAAACACACAAAGACATACATAAATTCACACCTTCACTGAGACATCCACAGAAAACATACAAAGACATACACACACACATACACCCTCACTGAGACATCCACAGAAAACACACAAAGAAATACACACACAAATCCTCACTGAGAAATCCACATAAAACACACAGACATACACACACAGACTCTCACAGAGACACCCACAGAAAATGCACAAAGCCATACACACACACACACCCTCACAGATACACCCACAGAAAACACACAGTCATATGCACACACCCTCACAGAGACACCCACAGGAAATACACAGACATATGCACACACCATCACACAGACACCCACAGAAAACACACAGACATATGCACACACCCTCACAGAGACACCCACAGAAAACACACAGACATATGCACACACCCTCACAGAAACATCCACAGAAAACACACAGATATACATACACACACACACACACACCCTTCTCACAGAGACACCCACAGAAAATGCACAAAGACATATGCACATACCCTCACAGAGGCATCCGCAGAAACACAGACATACATACACACACATCCTCACAGAGACATCCACAGAAAACACACAAAGACATACACACCCAACTTCACCGAGGCATCCCCAGAAAATACACAGACATATAAACACACACACACACACACCCTCAAAGAGACACCCACAGAAAATGCACAAAGAAATACACACACACCCTCACAGAGACATCCACAGAAAATGCACAAAGACATACGCACACACCCTCACAGAGACATCCACAGAAAACACAGACATACATACACACACCCCCTCACAGAGACATCCACAGAAAACATACAAAGACATACACACCCACCCTCACAGAGGCATCTGCAGAAACACAGACATACATACACACACCCTCACAGAGACATCCACAGAAAACACACAAAGACATAAAGAAAAAAAGAAGGCGCCACAATAGTGCAGCATCAATGGTATCATGCACTTTCCCCAAAATTTCACTCGGTTCTACTTACAAAAAATATAGCACTTGATAAGTGCCACAAGCGCAGACTGTACTTAATAGTCGTACAGCTGACTATCCTCCGTCTCTTTCAGAAGTCCCCACAGCAAGATATTGTCTGTTGGTCTCCAGCGATATACAGGAATAGCAAGTGGTGCCGTCTCAGTGTCCACAAAGCATGGAAAAATGCAAGAGAGAGATAGCACAACAATAGTGCCGCATCAATGGTATCACCCACTTGGCCCCTCTTAGACTATTATCTACTTACGAGATAGAGAGCACTTTAGCTGACTGTCCCTCGCCTTCTCTGGAACTCTCTGCGGCCAGCTGTAGTCACTATTTCGGCTGTTTGGGTGTCCACCCACAGGAACGTTACAAGTCAGCAAGTTATCTGGGGCTGCAGAGTATAGAGCTCTTGAGAAGTGCTACAATCGCTTGCTGGACCTTTTGTAGCTGTCCAGATAGCTATCCCCTTTTCACACGACTCTGTCAACTGGCAGGCTGAGCACTTTAGCTGACTGTCCCTCGCCTTCTCTGGAACTCTCTGCGGCCAGCTGTAGTCACTATTTCGGCTGTTTGGGTGTCCACCCACAGGAACGTTACAAGTCAGCAAGTTATCTGGGGCTGCAGAGTATAGAGCTCTTGAGAAGTGCTACAATCGCTTGCTGGACCTTTTGTAGCTGTCCAGATAGCTATCCCCTTTTCACACGACTCTGTCAACTGGCAGGCTGAGCACTTTAGCTGACTGTCCCTCGCCTTCTCTGGAACTCTCTGCGGCCAGCTGTAGTCACTATTTCGGCTGTTTGGGTGTCCACCCACAGGAACGTTACAAGTCAGCAAGTTATCTGGGGCTGCAGAGTATAGAGCTCTTGAGAAGTGCTACAATCGCTTGCTGGACCTTTTGTAGCTGTCCAGATAGCTATCCCCTTTTCACACGACTCTGTCAACTGGCAGTTAGCACAGGCTCGAAATGGCACTGGTCTACACGAACAAAGTCTTAAGGTGTAGCTCCAGTATGGGCGATATGTTTAGTAGAGGTTCCCACACATGCTGTATTACACTAATGTAAGCAGTCTTTCACACATACACACCCAACCTCACCGAGGCATCCACAGAAAATACACAGACATACAAACACACACACACACACACCCTCACAGAGACACCCCCAGAAAATACACAAAGAAATACACACACACCCTCACAGAGACATCCACAGAAAATTCACAAAGACATACACGCATACACACACCCTTAAAGAGACACCCACATAAAAATACACAAATGCACACACTCTCACAGAGTCATCCACAGAAAACACACAAAGACATACACACACCCTCACAGAGACACCCACAAAAATGCACAAAGACATATACAAACACCTTCACAGAGACATCCACAGAAAATACACAAAGACATACACACACCCTCACAGAAACACCCACAGAAAATGTACAAAGACATACGCACACACCCTCACAGAGACATCCACAGAAAATGCACAAAGACATACACACACACCCTCACAGAGAGACTAACAGAAAAAAATACATACACACATTATAGAGACACCAACAAAAGCACAAAGACATAAACACAGACACCCACAGAAATACTCACAGGAGGTAAAATGTCTGCGTATTGCAATACCCTAAATCAACAGTGTGTGACATGCATGATAGAAACAAATAGCAGAAATTAAGAGATCACTTTTTAAAGAATCATATTTGTAAATGAGCAAACAAAAATACTTCTGTGAATTCAAAATTGTACATTATGATCTGTCAGAATGGGTAGATGAAGAAAAGTACTTTTGAAAGGTTGATATATGTTTGGGGTTTTTCCCAACCAAGAGCATCACTTCAAATCTGGTGTACAAAAGTTCCCATATGTCAGCTGTACATATGGATTTGTAAAATTCTATACTCTATATAGTCTTAGTTGAACCATAAGCTGTGGCACTCAGTCTCATACCATTTGATCTGGTTAAATGCAGGATTTAAGATTGTTTGTATGTATTTCAAAATGAAGTCAGCTGTAGTGTAAACTGAACAGTGTTAAGTTAACCTGTCTCATTTCAAACACTGAGCAATCTTAGCCTGAGAGTATAACATTTTATGCAGATGTAAAAATATTTGATAAAAGGCCTCCTGGCATCTGGAATGTTCTTGCATAAAGGGGCGGTAAACTGGAATATAATTAAAAAATATATATATAAATTTAAAAAATCATATCTGCCAAAAGGGCACCTGCCATTTGTGTATTGAGGAGGAAACATTTCTGCATGGTTTTAAATATAGAATTTCTACAACATTGTCAAATAATCATAAATACACTGCTGCATATTACAAAAAAAAGTGTTTTATGGACCCCTGGCCCCAACATACAACTACCACACTGAAGTTACAATTCGAAATTTAACAAAGAAATATAAACATTTACTAAGTAAGTCCTACCTCCTCTTCAAATTAAAGTGATCTGCTGTCTGATTCAGGCACACACTGTACAAACTAAAGTGCCAAGTTTGTCTCACACTGTGCATAGTGGTTTAGTGCATAATCAGAAATCCTCTCAAATGCTAATGCTTTTTTACTTGTAATGACATTTCCCACACTCAATAGCACTCTGCTGTAGCGCACTCTGGTGGCTGCCAATTTTTTTTTTTATAATAGTTGTGCTTGCTTCATTTGGCCCCTAGCTCAGTGGGCCCCTGACAGGAGTCACCCCTTTCACCCCCTGATGGCGGCCCTAATATCATGACTGTGCTTGCACATGCCAGATGCACACTCCCTTGCAAGCCCTGGAACTAGCATCCCTATTGGCTGCTTAAAGTCCTTTTACAATTAGATGTAGCTACTGAGGAAATTTTGATGGAAATTGTTTTCCTTTTTAACATATATTGTATATTTTCAGCCAATATTTGCTAGCAGCTTTTTGCAGCTATGCTGCATCACTTTCATGTGCTTCAATATTTGGGTATCATGCCCCTTTAAAATCTGCCATAATTACAACACTGCGATTGCGGAAACAAAAGCTCCGTAACACAGCCCCATTGATGTCTATGGGGAAAGAAAAAGTTATGTTTAAACCTAACACCTTAAAATAAACCCCACGTCTAAACACCCCTAATCTGCTGCCCCTGACATCGCAGCAACCTATATAATGTTATTAACCCCTAATCTGCTGCCCCTAACATCGCCGCAACCTACATATGTTATTAACCCATAATCTGCCGCCCTTAACATCGCCGCCACCTACATTACAGTTATTAACCGCTAATCTGCCGCTCCAGTGTCGCCGCCACTATACTAAAGTTATTAACCCCTAAAAGTCTGGCCTCCAAAATCACTAGCACTAAATAAACATATTAACCCCTAAACCTAACCCTAAGCATAACCCTAAGCCTAATGTAACCCTAAACCTAAATCTAACCCTAACCCCCCTATCTTAAATATAATTAAAATAAATCTAAATTACACCTTCAATTAATAACTAAATAATTCCTATTTAAAACTAAATACCTATAAAATAAAACCTAAGCTAGCTTCAAAATAACTAATAGTTGCATTTTAGCTAGTTTACGGCCAGATTATGCGTTATGAGTGGCTCGGTAATAACTTGCAAGTTATTTCCACAGCTCACCTTTAATAGCGCTGCTATAACAGGTTTGCAAAAAAACGACATTTGTGGGCAATATGGCAGCGTTGAGCTCCATAACGCAGACAAATACCAGCGCTGCTTTGAGCCGGTTTTACGTGCTCCTGCACGATTTCCCCATAGGCATCAATGGGGAGAGCCGGCTAAAAAAAAGCCTAACACCTGCAATAATGGAGCGTAAAGCTCCGTAACGCAGCCCCATTGATTCCTATGGGGAAAGAAAATGTATGTTTAAACCTAACACAATAACATAAACCCTGAGTCTAAACACACCTAATCTGCCGCCCCCGACATCGCTGACACCTACATTACACTTATTAACCCCTAATCTGCCACCCTCAAAATCGCCGCCACCTACATTACACTTATTAACCCATAATCTGCCGCCCCCAATGTCGCCGCCACCCACCTACACTTATTAACCCCTAATCTGCCACCCCCGCCGTCACCGCCGTCACTAAAGTTATTAACCCCTAAACCTCTGGCCTCCCACATCCCTAACACTAAATAAATATATTAACCCCAAACCTAACCCTAAGTCTAACCCTAACACCCTTAACTTTTATATAATTAAAATAAATCGAAATACAAATTATTATTATTACCTAAATAATTCCTATTTAAGACTAAATACCTGTAAAATAAACCCTAAGCTAGCTACAATATTACTAATAGTTACATTGTAGCTATCTTAGGTTTTATTTTTATTTTACGGGTAAGTTTGTATTTATTTTAACTAGGTAGACTAGTTAGTAAATAGTTATTAACTATTTACTAGCTACCTTGTTAAAATAAATACAAAGTTACCTGTAAAATAAAACCTAACCTGCCTTACGTTAAACCTAACATTACACTAAAATTAAATAAATTAAATTAACAAAATACATTTATCTAAATTACAAAAAATAATAAACACTAAATTACACAAAATAAAAAAGAAATGATCAAATATTTAAACTAATTACAGCTAATCTAATAGCCCTATAAAAATAAAAAAGCCCCCCAAAATAAAAAAAAACCCTAGCCTACACTAAACTGCCTATGGCCCTTAAAAGGGCTTTTTGCGGGGCATTGCCCCAAAGAAATAAGCTCTTTTACCTGTAAAAAAACAATACAAACAACCCCCAACAATAAAACCCATTACCCACACAACCAACCCCCCCAAAAAAACTACTCAAAAAACCTAAGCTCCCCATTGCCCTGAAAAGGGCATTTGGATGGACATTGCCCTTAAAAGGACATTTAGCTCTTTTACGTTGCCCAAAGTCCCTAATCTAAAAATAAAACCCACCCAATAAACCCTTAAAAAAACCTAACACTAACCCCCGAAGATCCACTTACAGTTTTTGAAGACCGGACATCCATCCTCATCCAGCCGGGAGAAGTCTTCATCCAAGCGACAAGAAGTCGTCCTCAAGGCGGGAAGAAGTCTTCATCCAGACGGCATCTTCTATCTTCATCCTTCCGACACGGAGCGGCTCTATCTTCAATACATCCATCGCGGAGCATCCTCTTCTTTCGATGGGTCTTGAAGAATGAAGTTTCATTTAAATGACGTCATCTAAGAGGGCGTCCCTTGAATTCCTATTGAATGATAGAATTAAAGGGGACAAAATCCTATTGGCTGATTGCGGATTGAACTTCTGAGGAACAGCCAATAGAATGCAAGCTTAATCCTATTGGCTGATTGCATCAGCCAATAATATTTTTTACCCTTTAATTACGATTGGCTGATAGAATTCTATCAGCCAATCAGAATTCAAGGGACGCCATCTTCAATGACATAATTTATAGGAAACTTCATTCTTCAAGAACCATCAAAAGAAGAGGATGCTCCGTGCCGGATGTCTTGAAGATGGAGCTGCTCCGCGTCGGAAGGATGAAGCTAGAAGATGCCGTCTGAATGAAGACTTCTGGCCGCCTGGAGGACGACTTCTTGCCGCTTGGATGAAGACTTCTCCCGGCTTAATTAAGGACTTCTTGCCCCTTGGATGAAGACTTCTCCCGGATGGATGAGGATGGATGTCCGGTCTTCAAAACCTATAAGTGGATCTTCAGGGGTTAGTGTTAGGTTTTTTAAGAGTTTATTGGGTGGGTTTTATTTTTAGATTAGGGACTTTGGGCAACATAAAAGATCTAAATGCCTTTTTAAGGGCAATGCCCATCCAAATGCCCTTTTCAGGGCAATGGGGAGCTTAGGTCTTTTAGGTAGGTATTTTTTGGGGGGGTTGGTTGTGTGGGTGGTGGGTTTTACTGTTGGGGGGTTGTTTGTATTTTTTTTACAGGTAAAAGAGCTGATTTCTTTGGGGCAATGCAACGCAAAAGGCCCTTTTAAGGGCCATTGGCAGTTTAGTGTAGGCTAGGTGTTTTTTTATTTCGGGGGGCTTTTTTATTTTGATAGGGCTATTAGATTAGGTGTAATTAGTTTAAATATTTGATCATTTCTTTTTTATTTTGTGCAATTTATTGTTTATTATTTTTTATAATTTAGATATTTTGTTAATTTAATTTATTTAATTTTAGTGTAATGTTAGGTTTTAGTGTAAGACAGGTTAGGTTTTATTTTACAGGTAAATTTGTATTTATTTTAACTAGGTAGCTAGTAAATCATTAATAATTATTTACTAACTAGTCTACCTAGTTAAAATAAATACAAACTTGCCTGTAAAATAAAAATACAACCTAAGATAGCTACAATGTAACTATTAGTAATATTGTAGCTAGTTTAGGGTTTATTTTATAGGTATTTAGTCTTAAATAGGAATTATTTAGTTAATAATAGTAATTTGTATTTAGATTTATTTTAATTATATTAAAGTTAGGGGTGTTAGGGTTAGGGTTAGACTTAGGGTTAGGTTTAGGGGTTAATATATTTTTTAGTGTTAGTGATGTGGGAGGCCAGAAGTTTATAGGTTAATAACTTTAGTATAGTGGCGGCGACATTGGGGGCAGCAGATTAGTGGTTAATAAGTGTAGTTAGGTGGCAGCGATTTTGGGGGCAGCAGATTAGGGGTTAATAATAGTAATATAGGTTGCGGCGATGTTAGGGACAACAGATTAGGGGTTAATAATATTTAACTAGGGTTTACGATGCGGGAGTGCGGTGGTTTAGGGGTTAATATGTTTATTATAGTGGCGGCGATGTCTGGTGTAGCAGATTAGGGGTTAATAAGTTTATTTTAGTATTTGTGATGTGGGAGGGCCTCGGTTTAGGGGTTAATAGGTAGTTTATGGGTGTTAGTGTACTTTGTAACACTTTAGTTATGAGTTTTATGGTGCAGCTTTGTAACATAAAACCCATAACTACTGACTTTCAGTTTACGGTACGGATCTTGTAGTTAGGGCTGTACCGCTAACTTTTTGGCCGGACAGGCAAACTCGTAATACCGGCACTGTGCGGAGCGGGTCCATCTTCAAGACATCCGGCGCAGCCGCGCGGAGCATCCTCTTCTTACGATGGTCGCTGTAGAATGAAGTATCCCTTTAAGTGACGTCATCTAAGATGGTGTCCCTTACATTCCGATTGGCTGATAGAATTCAGCCAATAGGATTGAGCTTTCATCCTATTGGCTGATCCAATCAGCCAATAGGATTAAGCTCGCATTCTATTGGCTGATTGGATCAGCCAATAGGATGAAAGCTCAATCCTATTGACTGATTGCAACAGCCAATAGGATTTTTTCCCCTTTAATGGGACATGAAACCCAATTTTTTTCTTTCATGATTTAGAAAGAGCATACAATTATAAACAACTTTCTAATTTACTTCTATTATCTAATTTGCTTCATTCTCCTGATATTCTTGGCTGAAAAGCATATCTAGATATGCTTAGTAGCTGCTGATTGGTAGCTGCACATAGATGCCTCCTGTGATTGGTTCACCGTGTGCATTGCTATTTCTTCATTAAAGTATATCTAAAGAATGAAGCAAATTAGGTAATAGAAGTAAATTGGAATGTTGTTTAAAACTGTATTCTCTACCTTAATCATAAAAGAAAATGTTTGGGTATAGTATCCCTTTAATTCCTATTGGCTGATAGAATTCTATCACCCAATCGGAATGTAAGGGACGCCATCTTGGAAGATGTCACTTAAAGGGAAACATCATTCTACAGCGATCATTGTAAGAAGAGGATGCTCCGCAACCGGATGTCTTGAAGATGGACCCACTCCGCGCCGGATGGATGAAGATAGAAGATGCCGTCTGGATGAAGACTTCTGCCTGCTTGGATGAAGACTTCTACCGGTTTCGATGAGGACTTCTGCCCGCTTGAAGACTTCTGCTTCCTGGATGAGGATGGATGTCAGGTCTTTGAAAACTGTAAGTGGATCGTCGGGGGTTAGTGTTAGGTTTTTTTAAGGGTTTATTGGTTGGGTTTTATTTTTATAGGGACTTTGGGCAATGTAAAAGAGCTAAATGCCCTTTTAAGGGCAATGGTTAGCTTAGGTTAGGTAGGTTTTTATTTGGGGGGTTTGGTTGTGTGGGTGGTGGGTTTTACTGTTGGGGGGTTGTTTGTATTTTTTTTAACAGGTAAAAGAGCTGATTTCTTTGGGGCAATGCCCGCAAAAGGCCCTTTTAAGGGTCATTGGTAGTTTAGTAGGCTAGGGTTTTTTTTTTATTGTTTTTTTTTATAATGCTATTAGATTAGGTGTATTTCTTTTTTATTTTTGATAATTTTGTTTTTTATTTTGTGTAATTTAGTGTTTATTTTTTTGTAATTTAGATAATTGTATTTTATTAATTTAATTTATTTTATTTTATTGTAATGTTAGTTATTAGTGTAAGGCAGGTTAGGTTTTATTTCACAGGTAACTTTGGCCTAGATTTGGAGTTTGGCGGTAGCCGTGAAAACCAGCGTTAGAGGCTCCTAACGCTGGTTTTAGGCTACATCCGGTATTTGGAGTCAGTCAAAAAAGGGTCTAACGCTCACTTTTCAGCCGCGACTTTTCCATACCGCAGATCCCCTTACGTAAATTGCGTATCCTATCTTTTCAATGGGATCTTTCTAACTCCGGTATTTAGAGTCGTGGCTGAAGTGAGCGTTAGAAATCTAACGACAAAACTCCAGCCGCAGAAAAAAACCAGGAGTTAAGAGCTTTTTGGGCTAACGCCGGTTCATAAAGCTCTTAACTACTGTGCTCTAAAGTACACTAACACCCATAAACTACCTATGTACCCCTAAACTGAGGTCCCCCCACATCGCCGCCACTCTATTAAATTTTTTAACCCCTAATCTGCCGACCGCCACCTACGTTATACTTATGTACCCCTAATCTGCTGCCCCTAACACCGCCGACTCCTGTATTATATTTATTAACCCCTAATCTGCCCCCCACAACGTCGCCGCCAACTACCTACAATAATTAACCCCTAATCTGCCGACCGCAAAGCGCCGCTACTTAAGTTATCCTTATGTACCCCTAATCTGCTGCCCCTAACACCGCCGGCCCCTAAATTATATTTATTAACCCCTAATCTGCCCCCTCAACGTCACCTCCACCTGCCTACACTTATTAACCCCTAATCTGCCGAGCGGACCGCACCGCTACTATAATAAAGTTATTAACCCCTAATCCGCCTCACTAACCCTATAATAAATAGTATTAACCCCTAATCTGCCCTCCCTAACATCGCCGACACCTAACTTCAATTATTAACCCCTAATCTGCCGACTGGAGCTCACCGCTATTCTAATAAATGTATTAACCCCTAAAGCTAAGTCTAACCCTAACACTAACACCCCCCTAACTTAAATATAATTTTAATCTAACGAAATTAATTAACTCTTATTAAATAAATTATTCTTATTTAAAGCTAAATACTTACCTGTAAAATAAATCCTAATATAGCTACAATATAAATTATAATTACATTGTAGCTATTTTAGGATTAATATTTATTTTACAGGCAACTTTGTAATTATTTTAACCAGGTACAATAGCTATTAAATAGTTAAGAACTATTTAATAGTTACCTAGCTAAAATAATAACAAAATTACCTGTAAAATAAATCCTAACCTAAGTTACAATTAAACCTAACACTACACTATCATTAAATTAATTAAATAAAATATCTACAATTACCTACAATTAAACCTAACACTACACTATCAATACATTAATTAAATACAATATCTACAAATAACTACAATGAAATAAACTAACTAAAGTACAAAAAATAAAAAAGAACTAAGTTACAAAAAATAAAAAAATATTTACAAACATTAGAAAAATCTTACAACAATTTTAAACTAATTACACCTACTCTAAGCCCCCTAATAAAATAACAAAGCCCCCCAAAATAAAAAAATGCCCTACCCTATTCTAAATTACTAAAGTTCAAAGCTCTTTTACCTTACCAGCCCTGAACAGGGCCCTTTGCGGGGCATGCCCCAAGAAGTTCAGCTCTTTTGCCTGTAAAAAAAAACATACAATACCCCCCCCCCAACATTACAACCCACCACCCACATACCCCTAATCTAACCCAAACCCCCCTTAAATAAACCTAACACTAAGCCCTTGAAGATCTTCCTACCTTATCTTCACCATACCAGGTTCACCGATCGGTCCAGAAGAGCTCCTCCGATGTCCTGATCCAAGCCCAAGCGGGGGGCTGAAGATGTCCATGATCCGGTAGAAGTCTTCATCCAAGCGGGGCAGAAGAGGTCTTCCATCCGATTGAAGTCTTCATCCAAGCGGCATCTTCTATCGTCATCCATCCGGAGCGGAGCGGCAGCATCCTAAAGACCTCCGGCACGGAACATACATCCTGGCCGACGACTGAACGATGAATGACGGTTCCTTTAAATGACGTCATCCAAGATGGCGTCCCTCGAATTCCGATTGGCTGATAGGATTCTATCAGCCAATCGGAATTAAGGTAGGAATATTCTGATTGGCTGATGGAATCAGCCAATCAGAATCAAGTTCAATCCGATTGGCTGATCCAATCAGCCAATCAGATTGAGCTCGCATTCTATTGGCTGTTCCGATCAGCCAATAGGGTTTATTTTACAGGTAAGTATTTAACTTTAAATAGGAATAAGTTATTTAATAAGAGTTAATTTATTTCGTTAGAATAAAATTATATTTAACTTAGGGGGGTGTTAGTGTTAGGGTTAGACTTAGCTTTAGGGGTTAATACATTTATTAGAATAGCGGTGAGCTCCGCTCGGCAGATTAGGGGTTAATAAGTGTAGGCAGGTGGGGGCGACGTTGTGGGCGGCAGATTAGGGGTTAATAAATATAATATAGGGGTCGGCGGTGTTAGGGACAGCAGATTAGGGGTACATAGGGATAATGTAAGTAGCGGCAGTTTACGGAGCGGCAGATTAGGGGTTAATAATAATATGCAGGGGTCAGCGATAGCGGGGGAGGCAGATTAGGGGTTAATAAGTGTAAGGTTAGGGGTGTTTAGACTCGGGGTACATGTTAGAGTGTTAGGTGCAGACGTAGGAAGTGTTTCCCCATAGCAAACAATGGGGCTGCGTTAGGAGCTGAACGCGGCTTTTTTGCAGGTGTTAGGTTTTTATTCACGATTTCCTATGGGGGAATCGTGCACGAGCACGTTTTTGAGGCTGGCCGCGTCCGTAAGCAACTCTGGTATCGAGAGTTGCAGTGGTGTTAAATATGCCTCTACGCTCCCTCTTTGGAGCCTAACGCAGCCTTTCTGTGGACTCTCAATACCAGAGTTATTTTAAAGGTGCGGCCAGAAAAAAGCCAGCGTTAGCTACGCGGGTCGTTACCGACAAAACTCTAAATCTAGCCGTTTGTATTTATTTTAGCTAGGTAGTTAGTAAATAGTTAATAACTATTTACTAACTAGTCTACCTAGTTAAAATAAATACAAACTTACCTGTGATATACAAATAAAACCTAAGCTAGCTACAATATAACTATTAGTTATATTGTAGCTAGCTTAGGGTTTATTTTACAGGTAAGTATTTAGTTTAAATAGGAATTATTTATGTAATAATTGTAAGTTTAATTTAGATTTATTTTAATTATATTTAAGTTAGAGGGTGTTAAGCTTAGGGTTATGTTAGGGTTAGGTTTAGGGGTTAATATATTTATGTAGTGATGTGGGAGGCCAGAGGTTTAGGGGTTAATAGTTTATTTTAGTATATTTCGTTGTGGGGGTCTTGCGGTTAAGTGGTTAAAACGTTTGGTGGACGGCAGATTATGGGTTAATAATATTTAAATAGTGTTTGCGATTTAGGGGTTAATAGGTTTATTATAGTGGCAACGATGTCGGGGAGCGGCGGAAGAGGGGTTAATAAATTTTTTAAGTGGCAGCGATGTCCGGAGTGGCAGATTAGGGGTTAATAAAACATTTTTAGTATTTGCGATGTGGGAGCACCTCGGTTTAGGGGTTAATAGGTAGTTTATGGGTGTTAGTGTACTTTGTGACAGTTTAGTTATGAGTTTTATGGTACAGCTTTGTAGCATAAAACTCATAACTACTGACTTTTGATGGCGGTACGAATCTTGTCATTTTAGGGTGTACCGCTCACTTTTTTGGCCTCACAGCAAAACTTTTAATACCGGCGCTATGGGAGTCCCATTGAAAAAGGACTTTTTAAAAGTGCGGTATTAACGTTGCGTGACAGCCAAAAAGGTGTGAGGTACAGCTATTCTGACAAGACTTGTAGCAGCAGCGTTAGGGAAAAAGAATCTTTGTGAAGCATAACAATGCTTTTTCACTCATAATGCAAAACTCGTAATCTAGCTGAATATTTTTTTATCTCAACCCACTCTCTACATATATCCTCATTAATATTTTCCCTTATTGTAGGTTTAATGTCATCATGTTTTTCAGAATTAAAAGGATAGTAAAGTCCAAATTAAACTATCATGATTCAGATAGGGCATGCAATTTTAAACAACTTTCTAATTTACTTACATCATCACATTTGCTTTGTTTTCTTGCTATTCTTAGTTGAAGACTAGCTCATATCCTAATTTCTAAGCCCTTAAAGGCCGCCTCTAATTGAATTCATTTGACAGTTTTTCACAGCTAGAGGGCATTAGTTCATTTGTTTCATATAGATAACATTGTGCTCATGCAGGTGAAGTTATTTAAGAGTCAGCACTACTGTAATTGCCTAAAATGCAAGTGTGTCAAAAGAACTGAAATAAGGAGGCAGTCAGCAGAAGCTTAGATACAAGGTAATTACAGAGGTAAAATGTATATTTCTATAACAGTGCTGGTTATACAAAACTGGGGAATGGTAAATAAAGGGATTATCTATCTTTTTAAACAATAACATTTTTGTTGTTTACTGTCCCTTTAAGTTACAGAAAATGAAATAAAATAATTAATGAGAGATTATTGTAATTTTTTTTTACTACATCTTATTAAACATTTTTGCTTAGATTACAAGGGGCGAGATAATGATAGCGCAGGCTGAGCTATCAATATCACAGGCCCGCATAGTGTAGTTGCGCTAAATATTGCTCAGATTACAAGTTGCGAGTTATTTGTCGCGTGCAATTGCAACACATGAGAGCGCTAAAAAATTTAGTGGGGCTAGAGACCTGAAGGAAAGTGTTAAGTCTAGAATAAAAGTACATTAAAACATATGAAAACATTTTAACATATGTAAATGAATATATATGGTTATTATTTAAATAAATATTATACACCCTCAAGCCCTTCCCAGTCCAAAACCTGATCATATATCATGGGGCATATCTTTAGATATAATGTTTTTATTGTTATTAAAGGTCAAAAAAAAGAATATACAGAAATAAGAAAGAAAAGGAAAAGACAAAAAATTACATAATCAATGGTACACTTATGTCATTTGGAACCAGAAAACATGGAGCAGACATACAGATAAGATATACATGAAAATAAAATCATAACCTTTTCAGATATTAAATATTTCACTTTTCTTCCTTTATCACAATAGTCATTAACACGGGATTTACCCTAACTTCATTATTATAAGCATTAAAAAACAAAGAAAAAAAACAAAAACAAAAAGACAAGTCTTTACAGTAATAAATGATAAATTCGGGTAGTCCAGTGTAAATTTTAAATAATTTCAACCTTTAAATTATTAAGAAAGGTGGAGCCACCTACAAATTAATTGTCAAATTCCTGACCGGCTTCAAGGAAAAGTTTTTAGCTTTTAAATTTTTCTAGGGGGGGCAAAGGAGGGGGGGAGAGGAAAAAAACAAAAAAAAAACAAAAAAAAAACAAAAGGGGGAAAAAAAAAGGGGAAAAAAAGGGGAACAAAGAGGTTTGCATCTTAACTTATATTCTCTAATGGTGATAGTAACTGGTTCTGTAAATTGATGTTTTTGTAGTGTTTAACAAAATCTAACCACTTTAAATTAAATCTATTATGTTGCTGTTCAGAGTTAATTGCGTTATCAAATTGTTCTATTGTATATTGTCTTTGTAATAAAAATGTTAAATTATTTATAGTCGGTGAGTTTTTTTGGTGCCAATTTTTAAGGATGAGATATCTTCCACCCAGAATTACCGTATTACAGAAAGCTCTATTTACCAGTCTGTCTGATGTATCTAGTAGGAAAATTATGTGTTGTAGTTCTAATATGTGATTTGTAGCTGTCACCTTATTTAACCAAAATTGTACCCGTTTCCAAAACTGGTTAATTTTTGGGCAACTCCAAAACATATGGGTTAAGTCAGCATCGGCTAAAGAGCAACGTGGACATACCCTTAAACCTTGTGTTGACCATTTATTTATTTTAGCAGGCGTAAAGTATATTCTATGTAAAAGTTTTATATGCATTTCTCGCCAGCTTGCCGCGAGTGTGGCCTCGTCCAAGAGAATTATACTTTGTTTTACTTGTTCCCTTTTTAGATCTACAATCGTTGTTTGCCATTTTGAACAGATCTGTACAATATTTAGTTCCCCTGTTTTAGTAATGATCATATTATACCAGTATTTAATAGAGCGTTTACCTGCCTTAAATAATGCTAGCCCCATTTTCATTCCTGAATGGGTCCATGGAAGCTTATTATCTTCCATAGCTTTAAAGAACCAGTGTCTCACTTGAAGGTATGCAAAAAAATCCACATTCTGTACATTATAAGACTCTTTAAGAGTCTCAAATGGCATTATACTCTGTAGATTAGGTTCTCTAAGTTGTGTTAAATAAATAAGTCCTACTGTGGCCCATTTCCTAAATACTTGACTGCTAATACCAGGCGGAAAGCGTGGGTCACCTCTAATGGGAAGTAGATCTGAAAAATGGGGGTCACTATCTACTCTGCGTCGTATGTCTTGCCATGCAATTATAATATGATATAATGATTGTTTATTTTTAATACTCTTTGGAATTACTTTTTTAGGGCAGTGCAGAAGCGCATTTAATGAGAGAGGGTATACTAAATTTTGTTCTGCTTCTGTAAATGCAATATAGTTCCCGCCCGTAATCCAGTCCATTGCGATTTTTGCAAGACTTACACTATTGTAAATAGCAAAGTTGGGTAGTGCCAATCCACCATATTGCCTTAGTTGTGACAGTTTATATAGTGATATTCGATTCGCACCCCTCCCCCATATAAATCGTCTCATTAGTTGGTCTAACCTGCTAAGATATTTTTTTGGTATGATTAGAGGGATATTTTGCATTAAGTATAATATTTTAGGTAAGACGATCATCTTAACTACATTGATTCTTGCGGTAATTGAGAGTGGAAGATTATCCCATTTCATCATCTCAAATCTGATTTTCGCAAATAGAGGTGGGTAATTTAAATTAAACCAGTCATCTGGATTGGCACTGATCTGGATTCCTAAATATGTGATGTATTGCGGGGCTACTTTAAAAGGGGGTGTATATTGGTTTTGGTGATGCTTACTCAACCAGAGAAGTTCTGATTTGGATATATTAATTGTGTAACCTGAAAAAGAACCAAAATTTTTTATAATTTCCAAAATTTTGGGAATTTCAGTCTGGGCATCCTTTAAAAGTAAAATCAAGTCATCTGCGTAAAGTAGAAGTTTAACAGGGATTTTGCCTATCTTAATCCCCCCTAAATTATCTCTTAAGGTAACTGCAAGGGGTTCAATTGCTAAATTAAACAAAAGCGGTGAAATTGGACATCCCTGTCATGTTCCAGATAAAATAGGGAAGGATGTAGTGTTTGAGCCATTAACCATCAAAATAGAGGTTGCATTGGAATATAAGGCACGAATACATTCAAGGAACTGATCTTTGAACCCAAAATTCTTCATAGAGCAGAATAAATGGTCCCAGATAATAGAGTCAAATGCTTTATGGGCGTCAACTGCAAGAATGGCGGAGTTTTGTTCACTTTTATTTTTAACATCTGCTAAGAAGTCTATTAATAGAAAGATTTTGCGTATGTTTGCTGACAAATTTCTCTTAGACATAAAGCCAACCTGATCTTGGTGTATTAATGGACTCATAATTAACTTCAGTCTATCTGCCAAAATTGCAGTGAATAGTTTGTAATCGGAGTTTAGTAATGAGATTGGACGATAGGATGGGATATCATGGGGCATATCTATCACGCTCCGTATGGATGTTTCTGGTGAGCCTAAAGACCGCTGCTCCAAAACCTGTCGGTCTGCTCTGAGCAAGGCGGACAGAGATCACCACAATTCAACTCGATCGAATATGATCGGGTTGATTGACACCCCCCTGCTGGCAGCCGATGGGCCGCGAATCTGCAGGGGGCGGTGTTACACTAGCAGCTCACAAGAGCTGCTGGTGCAATGCTGAATATGGAGAGCGTATTGCTCTCCGCATTCAGCGAGGTCTGTTGGGCCTGATCCGCACTGTCGGATCAGGTCCGACAGACCTTTGTCAAATAGGCCCCCATATGTTAAAACACTGTTAACACCACTTTTATTAAAAAAGAAATAAATAAATAGCTTTGTTCTTTACTCTGAAGAAAATGTATTATATATATACTGTATATAATTATAGTTATTTCTATCATCTATCTATCTATCTATCTATCTATCTATCTATCTATCTATCGCTACATTTAGCCACCATTCAGCAAACACTAACAAGGTGCTAAACCAAAAATGGGCCAGATCTTAAGCTTACATCCCTGCTTGTATTACAAGTTGAAAGTAAAAAATTTTTGCGCAAGCTAAAACCCGAAGTGCGAAAAAGTTGGACATCAAATATCGCAACTGAGTTTACTATTCCCGCCATAGACTTTAATGGAGCGTGTAAATTTTTAAGAAATCTAACACCTATACTTGCACGCTATCCCTAACTGACGGCTAGATTATGAGTTTTGCGTTATGAGGGGTGCGGTGCTAACTTGCAAGTTATTGCACCGCTCACTTCCCTACAGTGCTGGTATTACAGGTTTACAAAAACCCGGCGTTAGCAGGCAAGAAGTGAGCGTAGAGCAAAATTGAGCTCCATACCGCACTCCAATACCAGCCAGTGACGTGCAGTCATTAGAGGCAGGTGAGGCAGGGCCTCACCTGTCATATGGGGAGAAAAAAAAAATTAACACTTTAAAAAAAAATAAAAAAAAATCTTAATTTTTTTGTTTCCCCATGTTAAGCTATGGAGAGAGGCTGTGAGCAGGACAGCTTCTCTCTATAACACAGCTTGCCTATGAGACTTGCACAGCAGCGCCACCTGCTGGGTTGTGGAGGGCGGCATAGCGCGGCCATTAAGACCCCATTTGAGGCGCTCACAAAGAGGCCTCTTAGAGGGGGAGTTATCTCATAATCACACAGGACTGGAGGGCACTGCAGGCTGAGGAGGAAGAGGAGGAGCAGCTGCACTAGAGGACTCAAGTAGCGCCAGCGGGAAGGAAGAGCATGACAAGGTAGGAGATGGATGTTCAAGAAGTGTTCATTTAATAATTTTCAAATGTTTGCCCCAAGTTTTATTACTGCTGTTAGTAATGTCCTAACCACTGCGTGCAGCTGCTTCTTCTCGTTAGTGATCCAGGCTGTGTCTGCCGAGAGCTTGTTTTCCTGCTCCCCTTTATTGCTGGCTAACGTTACATCTTTTCACAGGAACAATTTTAATGAACTAGTAACTAAACCACCATGCTGCAGCTGCACTCAGAAACTTCCTAAACACAGATATGCTTTACAAACCGTGCTGACTCTGAGCATGATATAGAAAGCATATCTGTATTTAGGAAGTTTCTGAGTGCAGCTGCAGCATGGTGGTTTAGTTACTAGTTCATTAAAATTGTTCCTGTGTAAAGATGCAACGTTAGCCAGCAATAAAGGGGAGCAGGAAAACAAGCACTCGGCAGATACAGCCTGGATCCCTGTAACAACATTACAACGTAGCTGCAGGTAACTGGCCTCCTCCCCCAGTCACCCTTCTGTAGCCTGCCGCACTGTTACACAGAGGAATCCAAGCTTTATGCTGTGTGAGTTAGCTCTGCTTATCATCTTGTCAGGCAGCATTTAGACAGAAGCTAAATCACACAGCATAAAGCTTCCTAACTGTGTTTACTATTCAGTGACGGACTCTTCAGAGTAATTCCAGGGGGAGGAGGTTGCTTGTGTCAGAGCCCTTTCGGTGAGCTCTTAAGAACATGATAATTGCATGTGTGTTTGCATGAGAGGATCAACCTGTGGGTTAAGGTTTTATTATTATGAAATCTCTTCCCTAATGTAGTGACCTGCTCTTCAGTTTTACAATTATAAATAAAGATTAACTTTATATATTGGGGACTGTGGCCATTTATTTATAGTACTTTATTTTATGCTGGTTACACTTTTACTCCTCCCCCAGTCCATCTCTGTGGACTTGCTGTGTAGCTCTGGACAGACACTTCATAGTAATAAATTGCAGGGGGAAGGGGTGGGGGTTGTTTTAGAGCCATTACTAACTGCCTTCTCAGAATTGTTTAACTATTCATGAACACAATAGTTTTAGGAGATTTAAAGGGACAGGAAACAAACATTTTCTTCCATGATTTGGATAGAACATGGAAGAAAATGTTTAGGTTTCCTGTCCCTTTAAATCTCCTAAAACTATTGTGTTCATGAATAGTTAAAAACAACTTTCCAATTTACTTATATTATCAAACTTGCTTCATTCTCTTGTTATCCTTTGCTGAAAGAACAGCATTGCACTACAGACAGTTAGCTGAACAAATCTAGTTAGCAAATCACAAAAGAAAAATATATGTAGGCACCAATCACCAGCTATCCCCACTAGTGTAAGATATGTGCATATTCTTTTTTAACAAGGGATGCCAAAAGAACAAAGCACATTTGAAAATAGAAGTTAATTTAAAAATGTCTTTAAATTACATGCTCTATCTGAATCATGCAAGTGTAATGTTGACTTTCCTATCCCTTTAAGAGCAGTAGCAAAACAATTTCCCTATGAAAACACTTTTTCTCCTGTTTGGCAGTTTCATAATGCTGAAAGTTAAAAGTTATGAATGGTGACCAAGAACTAGAAGTATATTGCATAAAAATTTAGAAAGGGAGGAAAAAGAAATTGCAATAGCTTTTATTTAAATTAGCTCTATGCACTCTGCTTCACTATATATATATATATATATATATATATATATATATATATATATATATATATATATATATATATATACTGTATATCTATCTATCTATCTCTTTCTCTCGTGTGTTTCTAAGGATTATCATAGCCAGTGCCTCACTAGCCTTTGATTTCACTGCACGTCACTGATACCAGCACTGCTGAAAGCTGCGGTGAGCAGGTTTTACATGCTTGTGCACGATTTCCCCATAGACATCAATGGGGAGAGCCGGCTGAAAAAAAGGCTAACACCTGCAAAAAAGCAGCGTAAAGCTCCGTAACGCAGCCCCATTGATTCCTATGGGGAAATAAAATTTATGTTTACACCTAACACCCTAACATGAACCCCGAGTCTAAACACCCCTAATCTTACACTTATTAACCCCTAATCTACCGCCCCCGACATCACTGACACCTACATTATATTTATTAACCCCTTATCTGCCACCCCCAACATCGCTGACACCTACATTATACTTATTAACCCCTAATCTGCTGCCCCCAACATCGCCGACACCTACAGTATATTTATTAACCCCTAATCTCCCGCCCCCAATGTCGCCACAACCTACCTACACTTATTAACCACTAATCTGCCGCCCCCAACGTCACCGCCACTATAATAAACAAATTAATCCCTAAACTGCCATACTCCCGCATCGCAAACACTAGTTAAATATTATTAACCCCTAATCTGCCGACCCTAACATCGCCGCCACCTACCTACATTTATTAACCCCTTATCTGCCGCCCCCAACGTTGCCACCACTATACTAAATTTATTAACCCCTAAACCTAAATCTAACCCTAACCCTAACACCCCCTAACTTAAATATAATTAAAATAAATCTAAATAAAATTACTATCATTACTATCATTACCTAAATAATTCCTATTTAAAACTAAATACTTACCTATAAAATAAACCCTAAGCTAGCTACACTATAACTAATAGTTACATTGTAGCTAGCTTAGGTTTTATTTTTATTTCACATGCAAGTTTGTATTTATTTTTACTAGGTAGAATAGTTACTAAATAGTTATTAACTATTTACTAACTACCTAGCTAAAATAAATACAAATGTACCTGTAAAATAAAACCTAACCTGTCTTACACTAACACCTAACCTTACACTACAATTGAATACATTACATAAATTAAATAAAATTAACTAAATTACAAAAAACAAACAAAAACTAAATTACACAAAATAAAAAAGAAATTATCAGATATTTAAACTAATTACACCTAATCTAATAGCCCTATCAAAATAAAAAAGCCCCCCCAAAATAAAAAAAACCCTAGCCTAAACTAAACTACCAATAGCCCTTAAAAGGGCCTTTTGTGGGGCATTGCCCCAAAGAAATCAGCTCTTTTACCTGTAAAAAAAATATGAATTACCCCCTAACAGTAAAACCCACCACCCACACAACCAAACCCCCAAATAAAATCCTAACTAAAAAAACCTAAGCTCCCCATTGCCCTGAAAAGGGCATTTGGATGGTCATTGCCCTTAAAAGGGCATTTAGCTCTTTTTCCGCCAAAAAAGCCATAATCTAAAAATAAAACCCATCCAATAAACCCTTAAAAAAGCCTAACACTAACCCCCGAAGATCCACTTACAGTTTTTGAAGACCCGACATCCATCCTCAAGAAGCGGCAGAAGTCCTCATAGAAGCCGGCCGAAGTCTTCATCCAAGCCCGCAGAAGTCTTCATCCAGACGGCATCTTCTAACTTCATCCATCTGGCGCGGAGTTGCTCCATCTTCAAGACATCTGGCGCGGAGCATCCTCTTCAATCGAAGTCTTTTTGCAGAATGAAGGTTCCTTTAAGTGACGTCATCCAAGCTGGCATCCCTTGAATTCCGATTGGCTGATAGAATTCTATCAGCCAGTTGGAATTAAAGGTGAAAAAATCCTATTGGCTAATTGGAACAGCCAATAGAATGCAAGCTCAATCCTATTGGCTGATTGGATCAGCCAATAGGATTGAAGCTAAATTTCGAACAAGTGAATAAAAACTTGGATCAAGTGAATAAATTCAATACAAAAATGTATATAAAAAAATAAATATTTTATTCTAAGCACCTTTGAGTTTGCTAGTTTCCCCTGGAGGACGCCAGTGAAATGCAGGGATCCCAAGAGCATATTCAGGGGCATACAGGTAACAGCGGGTGTGCATGGGGCTCTCCCCTGCATATTATATCAACACACTGTATAGAAGCACCCACACAAACCCGCTAATAACGCAGAGTGGCCAGACTCCACAACGAACTCCTGCGGCAGAGCCCATTTGACTCTTACATCTCTCTAACAACTTTTCAACCTAACTATTTGTTAAGCCAATGTAAAGTGCTTAACCCCTATGGACTGCACTCCTTTATTCTTATGTAAGGTGCAAATGACAGTGAAATTTAACCTCCACACTTCCAGCTCCCGATTACAAAAGGCACCAGACTAAACAAGTCCTCACGACAATAGGCTCAGACATCCCCTACCTGCAATCTTTGGGAATACCTACATATTTTGATGTCTATTGGACATTTATATACACTAATTAATAGATAAACCATAATAATAACACCATCAAGTTTAAAAACTTTTATTCAGTAGACTCAATCAATAACATGTTTATATCTTTTAAAAAATGAAACATAATTAACTATCATTTGATCAATAATATCAACTTCCAAATCTTGATACCAAGGATTGCTTTCAATTGATATATTTTTTCACTTTTACTGTCCTTTTATTTTCATATCTATAATTAAAGAGATTGTAGAAAATATTATTCAGTATAACCTAACAAGTAACAAAACATTGCCGATATCTATGTGAAGAAATTATCCTCATAATGAATAAGAGATTTATACCCTCAGACCGCATCTAATTAGCAAGATGCCAGTGATATAATCCTGATACACAATCAGTACAATACAAGGCGAAGTCACGGATGTAGGTGGGGGTCAAGATCCAAACATCATAAAAAGAGGCCAATATCGCGACGCTTGGGATACCTTTGAGAAAGCCGTTTAAACCGAGAAACATTTTAGGGACTTGGTGAGGAGTCACTGGGAACACTGTATTTTTAAATTGCCACTTTTATAATCCTGCTCATGTTACCACACGGCGACCTTATACTGCATAGAACTCAGTGATTTCATGAAAGTGGATAGATTTCAAAATGTCAATAGGAATGCAAGGTACCCCAAATTGAATGCTGTACCTTCCATTCAATTTTTAGTGCACAACAGAGATTGGATGAAGAGGAGTCTCCAGGCCACTGAGGATCGCCGCCTCTGAAGACCAGCGCTGAGGATTGCCGCTCCGGATCTGCGCATCAGGGAAGACTGCTCCGCACCTCCCCTCCGTGCCGCCATAGCTCCGGATAAAGATAGAATATGATGGAGCCGCCTGGAAGAAGAACGGTGAGTACCTATTTGGGGCTTAGTCTTAGGCTTTTTTTATTTTTTGGGGTGGCTTTTTTTTTAGATTAGGGTTTTTGGGCTGTAAAAGAGCTGATTGCCCTTTTAAAGGCAATAAAAGAGCTGAATGTCCTTTTAAGGGCAATGCCCATACAAATGCCCCTTTAGGGCCAATGGGTAGCTTAGGTTTTTTTAGACGTAGTTTTTTTTTTTATTTTGGGTGGGTTGGTTGGGTGGGGGGTTTTACTGTTAGGGGTACTTTGTACTTTTTGTATGTAAAATAACTGATTTCTTTAGGGCAATGCCCTACAAAAGGCAATTTTAAGGGATATTGTTAGGTTATTGATAAATTAGGGGGTATTTTTATTTTTGGGGGATTTATATGGGTATTAGTTAAGGTTTAAATTTTTTTATTTTGGATAGCTTTGGTTATTTTTTCTGTAATTTAATTTTTTTTTTTTTTTTTTTGTAATATAAGCTTTTTGGTTTGTAGTTTTTTTAAAAATAGACTGCCCTCTAGGCAGACTTATCGCCTAGTTGCTATTAAAGCTAAAAAACACAAAACAGCACTGTTGGCAGTTTACATGAAAAATTTGTCATTTTGCCTAGTAGCAAGCAGTTGCTTTTCTGCTGTCATAACTGAAAGACAATAAACAATAATAAGTTGCCTATTTATTGTAAACTTCTGGGTTTAAAAAACAAAACCTCATATGCCTTTGCTTATTGATTAAGATACAAAAAAATAAAAATTTTTGAACAATTTTCTCCATAAAGTAATAATCACTTTCACCTCAAAAATATAGCTGAGGCAATTAACAAACTAGATACTTTCCACTTAAAAGTGCAATACTTACTACATGCAGTGCTCTTCTAGAGGCCTGTACATTACGTCCATATTTATAGGCTTGTAAGAGCTAACGTGAGATAGCTGGAGCACGCCCCCAAGGATCAGGTCGCCTGGCATGAAGGTGCTTTTTACCTTAATATTTGATTTTAAACTGCATGAACAGTCAGAATCTTTTCCAATGCACAATTTTATGTTCAGGAACAACACATTAATAATTATTTTGTACATGTTTACCTAGAAAAAAGAAGGCTTATTTTAGTGGTGACATTGATCATTCATTTTTTTTTTTTTTATATATAACTCATTAAAGAATATTCAGTGCTAAAGAGTTTCTATCATTTACATGAAAGAGCAGGTATTAAATGATACATATATATATTCATGACAAATATGATAAACCTTTTCAAATTGAAATTGAAGAGAATTAAAATTGTTACTCACTGGCTGATAAGTGCAATTCTGTTTTGTTTTATTGTTGGGCAGTGACAATCCTCCAACATACTGGAAAAAAGGTGCAATTTTATTCAGGATAGGGGACACACATAAAAAAATATAATACATTAAAAATATCCTGTTTTAGATCCAATAAATAAAAATGGTCTTTAAAGGGACAGTTAAGTCAAACATCAATTTTAATGGTTTAGATAGAACATTCAATGTTAAGCAAGTTTCAAATGTATTTCTATTATCAAATTAGCTTTGTTCTTTTGGTATTCTTTTTTGAAAAATAAACCTAGGATTATAAAAAAAATCAGTTCACAGTTTCCAAACAAGTCCTCGTGGAGTATGGTATAAAGGTGTTGCTAAATGATTGTGGTGACATTTCTGTGTATCACACACTAAACAAAGCTGTAAACAAACAAAGCACAGAAGTGCATCCCCACTCAAGTGCAATATTTAATACACGGAAAGTGTGCATAAGAAATCCTACTCATCATATGAATAGAATTGTAGACATTATATAAAAACTCGAACCCCACAGGTGGCAAAAGCATCCAATCAACCATTTTCTCCTATCCTCCTCTCCAGCCACACAGTCGGGCAGAAGTCAGGATCAGCTGATTTAAATCTTGCGTTGTGTGCTATGGAAGTCCATAGGCGTCTAAAAATCTCAACGCGTTTCGTCTTTTCTCGAACAGACTTTCTCAAGAGGCGATAACTAATTGAGTCACTAATCCTCTCCCTCTCTCTCTCTCTCTTTATATATATATATATATATATATGTGTGTACATGGTGTTAAGAAAGAAACCATTTTCCACCCATTTAAGCACCATCAAAAATAAAACATAATTGATTGGTGCTTGGTGTGGCATGTGTGTAACGTGTAGAAAATACTGACGTTAACTGAGCTGGGCGTGGCATGTGTGTAACGTGTAGAAAATACTGATGTTTACTGATCTGGCCTTGGCATGTGTAACCTGTAGAAAACACTGATGTTTACTGATCTGGGCATGGCATGTGTGTAACGTGTAGAAAATACTGATGTTTACTGAGCTGGGTGTGACATGTGTGTAACGTGTAGAAAATACTGATGTTTACTGAGCTGGGCGTGGCATGTGTGTAACATGTAGAAAATACTGACGTTAACTGATCTGGCCTTGGCATGTGTGTAACCTGTAGAACACACTGATGTTTACTGAGCTGGGCATGGCATGTGTGTAACCTGTAGAACACACTGATGTTTACTGAGCTGGGCGTGGCATGTGTGTAACGTGTAGAAAATACTGATGTTTACTGATCTGGCCTTGGCATGTGTGTAACCTGTAGAACACACTGATGTTTACTGAGCTGGGCATGGCATGTGTGTAACGTGTAGAAAATACTGATGTTTATTGAGATGGGCATGGCATGTGTGTAACATGTAGAAAATACTGATGTTTACTGAGCTGGGTGTGGCATGTATGTAACATGTAGAAAATACTGATGTTTACTGAGCTGGGCATGGCATGTGTGTAACATGTAGAAAATAGTGATGTTTACTAAGCTGGGTGTGGCATGTGTGTAACATGTAGAAAATACTGATGTTTATTGAGCTGTGCGTGGCATGTTTGTAACCTGTAGAAAACACTGATGTTTACTGATCTGGCCATGGCATGTGTTTAACGTGTAGAAAATACTGATGTTTACTGAGCTGGGTGTGGCATGTGTGTAACGTGTAGAAAACACTGATGTTTACTGATCTGGGCATGGCATGTGTGTAACGTGTAGAAAATACTGATGTTTACTGAGCTGGGCATGGCATGTGTGTAACGTGTAGAAAATACTGATGTTTACTGAGCTGAGTGTGGCATGTGTGTAACGTGTAGAAAATACTGATGTTTATTGAGCTAGGTGTGGCATGTGTGTAACCTGTAGAACACACTGATGTTTACTGAGCTGAGTGTGGCATGTGTGTAACGTGTAGAAAATACTGATGTTTACTGATCTGGCCTTGGCATGTGTAACCTGTAGAACACACTGATGTTTACTGAGCTGGGCATGGCATGTGTGTAAGGTGTAGAAAATACTGATGTTTATTGAGATGGGCATGGCATGTGTGTAACATGTAGAAAATACTGATGTATATTGAGATGGGCATGGCATGTGTGTAACATGTAGAAAATACTGATGTTTATTGAGATGGGCATGGCATGTGTGTAACATGTAGAAAATACTGATGTTTACTGAGCTGTGCGTGGCATGTGTGTAACGTCACGTGTAGAAAATACTGATGTTTACTGAGCTT
Organism: Bombina bombina; assembly: GCF_027579735.1. Lineage (NCBI taxonomy): Eukaryota > Metazoa > Chordata > Amphibia > Anura > Bombinatoridae > Bombina > Bombina bombina. The sequence continues at coordinate 8,252,987 of NC_069502.1, read as the reverse complement.
GGCGTGGCATGTGTGTAACCTGTAGAAAATACTGATGTTTATTGAGCTGTGCGTGGCATGTGTGTAACGTGTAGAAAATACTGATGTTTATTGAGCTGTGCGTGGCATGTGTGTAACGTGTAGAAAATACTGATGTTTATTGAGCTGTGCGTGGCATGTGTGTAACGTGTAGAAAATACTGGTGTTTATTGAGCTGTGTGTGGCATGTGTGTAATGTGTAGAAAATACTGATGTATACTGAGCTGGGTGTGGCATGTGTGTAACGTGTAGAAAATACTGATGTTTATTGAGCTGTGCGTGGCATGTGTGTAACGTGTAGAAAATACTGATGTTTATTGAGATGGGCATGGCATGTGTGTAACATGTAGAAAATACTGATGTTTACTGAGCTGGGTGTGGCATGTATGTAACATGTAGAAAATACTGATGTTTACTGAGCTGGGCATGGCATGTGTGTAACATGTAGAAAATAGTGATGTTTACTAAGCTGGGTGTGGCATGTGTGTAACATGTAGAAAATACTGATGTTTATTGAGCTGTGCGTGGCATGTTTGTAACCTGTAGAAAACACTGATGTTTACTGATCTGGCCATGGCATGTGTTTAACGTGTAGAAAATACTGATGTTTACTGAGCTGGGTGTGGCATGTGTGTAACGTGTAGAAAACACTGATGTTTACTGATCTGGGCATGGCATGTGTGTAACGTGTAGAAAATACTGATGTTTACTGAGCTGGGCATGGCATGTGTGTAACGTGTAGAAAATACTGATGTTTACTGAGCTGGGCATGTGTGTAACGTGTAGAAAATACTGATGTTTATTGAGCTAGGTGTGGCATGTGTGTAACCTGTAGAACACACTGATGTTTACTGAGCTGAGTGTGGCATGTGTGTAACGTGTAGAAAATACTGATGTTTACTGATCTGGCCTTGGCATGTGTAACCTGTAGAACACACTGATGTTTACTGAGCTGGGCATGGCATGTGTGTAAGGTGTAGAAAATACTGATGTTTATTGAGATGGGCATGGCATGTGTGTAACATGTAGAAAATACTGATGTATATTGAGATGGGCATGGCATGTGTGTAACATGTAGAAAATACTGATGTTTATTGAGATGGGCATGGCATGTGTGTAACATGTAGAAAATACTGATGTTTACTGAGCTGTGCGTGGCATGTGTGTAACGTCACGTGTAGAAAATACTGATGTTTACTGAGCTTGGCGTGGCATGTGTGTAACCTGTAGAAAATACTGATGTTTATTGAGCTGTGCGTGGCATGTGTGTAACGTGTAGAAAATACTGATGTTTATTGAGCTGTGCGTGGCATGTGTGTAACGTGTAGAAAATACTGATGTTTATTGAGCTGTGCGTGGCATGTGTGTAACGTGTAGAAAATACTGGTGTTTATTGAGCTGTGTGTGGCATGTGTGTAATGTGTAGAAAATACTGATGTATACTGAGCTGGGTGTGGCATGTGTGTAACGTGTAGAAAATACTGATGTTTATTGAGCTGTGCGTGGCATGTGTGTAACGTGTAGAAAATACTGATGTTTATTGAGATGGGCATGGCATGTGTGTAACATGTAGAAAATACTGATGTTTACTGAGCTGGGCGTGGCATGTGTGTAACCTGTAGAAAATACTAATGTTTACTGAGCTTGGCGTGGCATGTGTGTAACGTGTAGAAAATACTGATGTTTACTGAGCTTGGCGTGGCATGTGTATAACATGTAAAAAATACTGATGTGTACTGAACTGGGCATGGTATGTGTGTAATGTTTATAAAATACTGATGTTTCCTAAACTGGGCATGGCACTTGTTTTACATGTAGAAAAAAACTGATGTTTACGGTGCTGGGTGTGGCATGTGTGTAACGTGTAGAAAATACTGATGTTTACGGTGCTGGGTGTGGCATGTGTGTAACGTGTAGAAAATACTGATGTTTACTGAGGTGGGTGTGGCATGTGTGTAACATGTAGAACATACTGATGTTTACTGAGGTGGGTGTGGCATGTGTGTAACGTGTAGAAAATACTGATGTTTACTGAGGTGGGCGTGGCATGTGTGTAACCTGTAGAACACACTGATGTTTACTGAGGTGGGCGTGGCATGTGTGTAACATGTAGAAAATACTGATGTTTACTGAGCTGGGTGTGGCATGAGTGTAACAAATTTTGTGTTTTTTTGGCTACTATTTAGTTTGTTGGAGCTCTAGAAGTGGCATATCTGTTCAACACATTTTTCAGTGTAAACCTGTCCTGGTAACATTTGATATGAATTAAACTATATAAAGTGTTTATGATGATGATGTTTTCTAATGTAGTGAACATGTCTCTTTTTTTTTTTTGCTAATGCCATTTTAAACTTGTTGAACTTATTAATGTGGAAAATTATTGTGTTTTTAATAACTAATTCAGTTTGTCTTTGTTTTATTTTACTTTTTTCTGCATGAAAATTTGTCGATAAAAAAAATCTCCCTTATTTCTTTCCAATGGCATGGAGAGTCCACAAATTCATTCAATTACCAGTGGGAACTCAACTCCTGGCCAAAAGGGGGTGGCAAAGAACATTCCAGCAAAGCTTTAAAAATCCTCCCACCTCCCACAATACCCAGTCATTATTTGCCTGTGTAACGTTGTAGCTGATGTGCAAAGATGGTGTTGTTGGGGTTTTTTCCCTGTTTTCCCTGTTGCTGCTGGCAGCCATTTTACTCACCTCTCTTGCTGACTCTGGTGCATACTGTGTGATGCTGCTCATTTCCTGCACTTCCTTTTATGGCCAGACTGGTGTACATCATCCGTGTGAGACAGGATGCAATGTCAGAATTGTGATGTCATCACTTATTATATAAAAGGCCTCTGTTCAGTATGCTTTGCCCTTGCGTTGTCTCAGACCTGTTTGTTAGAGCTCCTGTGTATTACCTGGCTGTCTGATATCCCTCCTGGTTCCTGATCCCTGGCTTGTTCCTGACTCTGCTGTTCTCCTTGTTCCTGATTCCGGCTCGTCTGACTACTCGCTTTGGCTCCTGACTCGGCTCGTCTGATATTACGCAAGGGCCATGAATACTGATGGTGGTAATAATCCACCTCTACCTGCCATTATTTCAAGGATGGATGAACAGGATCACCACTTGGATCAATTTGCACTAGCCCTGCAAACCCTGCTGACTCGCACTTCACATTTGGACCAAAGTGTCCCGCAAGTTATGGCTGCTCCTGTTTCCGCTGCTGCACCTAGTTCTACCAGGAGCATGTCCGTTTCTGCACCTCTAACTCAGGCGATCCTAATCAGTGAAGAGGGTTTTTGAACCAGGTGGGCATTTACTTTGAGATGTTACCTCAGGCGTTTCCCACTGACAGAGCTAAGGTGGGATTTCTCATCTCGTTACTCTGACACGGTTCTTGCCTGGGCTAATCCCTTGTGGGAGACTAATAAACCTGTGATTTCAAATTACCGTGAATTTGTGGCATCCTTGCGAAGGGTATTTGATGTTCCAGCTTGCTCCTCCTCTGCTGCTAAATGACTCATGTCCATTCAGCAAGGTACAAGATCTGTTGCTCAGTGTGCCATTGAGTTCCGTACGCTTGCTGCAGAGGTAGGTTGGAACAATGTAGCCCTTGTTGCTGCCTTCTTTCATGGGCTCTCTGATGCGATTAAAGACGAAGTTGCTACCAGAGATTTACCAGAAGATCTTGAGGCATTGGTGTCTTTTTTGATTCTAATTGACATCAGACTAAGTGAGAGGCCCTCTTTCAAGGAGCGCTTGCGGAAGCCTCCTGTTCCGTTGTCTCCTACGTGTTTGTTCCCACCCATGCCTCCCTCTCCTCCCATCCTGCCTGGTCCCAAGTCACCAGGTACTGCTGAGCCAATGCAGTTGGGATTCATGCGTCTCTCCATGGCGGAGAGGGTCTTTAGGAGGAGGGAGGGGATCTGCCTCTATTGTGGGTTACAGGGCCACCGTTTGAAGTCTTGTCCTACACGGCCGGGAAACGCTCACACCTAAGGTCCTGTCAAGGGCAGACCTTGGGTGGTTTATCCTCGTCCCGGAAGCACTAAAGGAGAAACCTTTGGTCACGGTTGTCCTTTCCTGGGTGTGCTCCTCCATAGTCACCCAGGCTCTTGTTGACTCCGGTGCTGTGGATTATTTCATTGACAGTGCTTTTGTATAAAAGCACTCCATTCCTGTTTTGCCTCGGTCCGTTCTGCTTGCTATTGAGGTCATTGATGGCAGGCCCCTTCAGTCCACACTCATTACTCACGAAACTGCTCAGTTATCCATGGCTGTTGGGGCTCTCCATTTTGAAACCATCCAGTTCCAGGTGATAAACTCTCCACATTTTCCGGTTGTTCTTGGTTATCCCTGGCTCCAAAAGCACAATCCCAGTCTCGACTGGTGCAGGTCCGAAATTTTGTCGTGGTCTCTGCAATGTATTTCCACTTGTCTTTGGAAACCAGTTAAAGTCTTGTGCACTTCTTCGGTATCTCAATTGCCAGAGGAGTACAGAGAGTTCCTAGACATTTTTAACAAGGTGTGTGCCGGTACGTTGCCTCCTCACCAGTCTTAAGATTGTGCCATGTATCTGCAACCCAGAACCATTCCTCCTCGGGCCGGGTTTACCCTCTGTCTGTTGCAGAGAATTGTGCTATGGAGGAGTATGTTGCCGATGCTCTGTCACAGGGGGATAATCCGCAAATCCTGCTCTCCTACTGGGGATGGCTTCTTCTTTGTGAAGAAAAAGGGTGGCAAGTTAAGACCATGCATCGATTATAGGGGTCTTAATCATCTTACCATTAAGAATGCTTACCCTATTCCGCTCATTACGGAACTCTTTGACCACCTATAGGGAGCTACAGTCTTTACTAAACTTCATTTGAGAGAAGCGTACAATCTCGTTAGGATCAAGGAGGGCCACAAATGGAAAACAGCATTTAACACCAGGAGCAGGCATTATGAGTATCTTGTAATGCCCTTTGGCCTATGTAATGCTCCTGCTGTTTTCCAGGAATTTATTAATGATGTCCTACGAGATATGTTGCAACAGTGTGTTGTGGTGTACTTGGACGACATCCTCATACACTCACCCACACTTGAGGCTCATCATTCTGATGTTACACTGGTTCTTCAGTGACTACATGAAAATTGCCTGTTTTGTAAACTCAAGAAATGTGAGTTCCATCAGACTCAAGTAACCTTCCTAGGTTATGTTATCTCCGTTGCAGGGTTCTCCATGGATCCTGACAAGTTATCTGCAGTTCTGCAGTGGCCTCGCCCAGTTGGTCTACGGTCTATTCAATGTTCTTTGGGGGTTGCCAATTACTATAGAACGTTTATTAAAAACTTTTCTTCCTTGGTCAAACCTATCACAGACATGACCCGTAAAGAGAATGATCCACTCCATTGGTCACCTACTGGCATTAAGGCCTTTGATAGTCTTAAGACTGTCTTTGCTGCTGCTCCAGTTCTGGCTCATCCTAAACCTGTCCTGCCTTTTGTTCTTGAGGTCGATGTGTTTGATACATGAGTAGGTGCCCTCTTGTCTCCACTTCCTATGCCTGATGGTTCCTTGCATCCGTGTGGTTTCTTCTCTAAGAAATTGTCTCCAGTGGAGTGCAATTATGAAATTGGTGACAGGGAATTACTGGCAATAATTTTGGCACTCAAGAAATGGAGGCATCTTCTCGAGGGTACTAGCGTGCCAGTGCTCATTCTTACTGACTACAAGAATTTAACTTATCTATCTAAAGCAAAACGTTTGTCGCCCCGACAGGCCAGATGGGCGCTATTTTTGTCCCGGTTTAATTATGTGGTCTCCTACCTGCCTGGTAGTAAGAATGTTAGGGCTGATGCCCTCTCGACAATTTTCGCCTCTGTCCAAGGAGGAGTTTGTACCTACTCCAGTTATAGCTCCTGACCATATTTTGGCTACCAGAGAAAAGGAAAAATAATCCTTTTGCAAGGTAGAAATCGTTCCGCAAAACTTGGTGCAAGTAAAAATAGACTTTATTGTAAGCGTAACATACATACAGGGTACAAACAAGCTCAGGAGGGAGCTTGAGACAACAAAGACGTCCGACGCATTTCCTGCCCATAGGCACTTTGTCAGGGACTAAACATGGTAATTCCAACACTGCTTAAAAAGACACACCTAGCTACGTCATGATGGTGATAAAAGTATATAAATCTTGTATCGAAACACGATACACGATACAATTATGAGAGATAAATATATATACACTGTTGGCAATAAACAAAGGAATAATTTATACAGCTAGGATAGGGATAGGAAGATAAACAAAGAGTGTGTCTATTATACACATGTTAAAAATTAAAATATTATTATTAGGAGTCACAAAAAACTCCATCTCTTGGCAAAGAACCATTGAACAGACTAATGTAACTGTTTCAATTTTAAAAAGAGAAAAATATATATATATATATATATATATATATATATAAATAAAAATGAGAGCATTAAATAATGTGCAAAAATAAGTGCAGCAAGTAGAACAAAATGAAAAAAAACATTTTGAAAATTGAATATACAAAAAATGTTGCATTATGATTTTGCACCGTATTAATGCTATGATGAGTAAAAAAGATAATATCGGAAGTACAAAAACTTGGAAGGTACAAAAGGAGATTCATATACATAATTGATACATCAGCAGCTGATAGAGTTATAATACACAAGGAAGCAAAGAGAATAAAGGAGATGTATCCCCCATAACCCTGTTACTCCTATTGGTCACATGTGTATATAACCTCTAAAACTAGCCAATGATGGTATCAAATAATTATACACTTCTAATTCATTACTCTTGTGGATTTCAACGTAATATGGTGTAAGATGTTGTATAAAATGTTTATTAAACTACTATTTGAAATCCTGTGAACACTAAGAACAATCAATTTACATATATGGTGGTATATAAGTTTAGATAGTGACAGGCCTTTCTTATACATGTATATAGCTTTATAATACTAAAAAATGGTGACATGTTATAAAAATAAGCAGTGTGTCTGCTGTGAGTTGAAGGAATAATATGTGAAGAATATAAAATATGAAGAAATATATTTGTATAAAAATATAATAATGGGTGTGGAAATCAAGTTGACTTTGTCAGTCAAGTGCTGACTAGTGAGTGCATTTAAAAACCAAAAAGTGATTGGAAATATATGTGGTAATGTGACTGATGATGTACTGAAACCTAATAACTTATTAGATGTTATTAAATTATAAATACTTTACAATCCCTATGGACCATCAACTGAATCTATGGTCTACCTTTTTATGTTATAGAGATGAAATAAAGCTGTAATTACAATAGGGCATAAAGAGTTAATATGTAATTTCAATTGTAAAGACTTATGATGCTATGTGCTAACCTTTAACTAAAACCTATAATCAATAATTCACTCAATCTATAAAGTATCTTAGGTCAGTGGTCTTGTTCATTCCCTGAGGGGTGCCTGTAGAAAGAGTGAAAATCCAAAAGGCTTCTTTCCTATTGAGGACTGCTCCTCTGTCACCTCCCTTAATGTTATTGAATGCAGTGTCTATGCCTTGAAAACTAAACATAGTACCTAAATTACTATCATTGATGGGAAGGTTCATGGAAACAAAATGTGAAACAAAGTGTTTTGCTACAGGTGTTACTGGAGGGTCATGTTTGATGGAGAGCAAATGCTCTCTGATTCTATCTTTCAATAGTCTTGTAGTCCTGCCTACATACTGTTTATGACAAATGTTACAGTTAATGAGGTACACTACAAAATTTGAATTGCATGTCAATCTGCTCCTAATGTCAAAGACCTTTCCAGTAGTGGTGGACCTAAATTGTGTCGCTACAGTAACATACATATGTATATATATTTATCTCATAATTGGTTCTGTTTCGATACAAGATTTATATTCTTTTATTACTGAATAGTATTTTTCATGTGATGAGATTATATGTATTCTACTATGTATGCTAGTTTATTTAAGCTTCAGATAGGGAGGTATACCTTTAACAGTCACCAACAGGTGTTACCATCATGACGTAGCTAGGTGTGTCTTTTTAAGCAGTGTTGGAATTACCATGTTTAGTCCCTGACGAAGTGCCTACGGGCAGACATATTAACTCTTTATGCCCCATTGTAATTACAGCTTTATTTCATCTCTATAACATAAAAAGGTAGACCATAGATTCAGTTGATGGTCCATAGGGATTGTAAAGTATTTATAATTTAATAACATCTAATAAGTTCTTAGGTTTCAGTACATCATCAGTCACATTACCACATATATTTCCAATCACTTTTTGGTTTTTAAATGCACTCACTAGTCAGCACTTGACTGACAAAGTCAACTTGATTTCCACACCCATTATTATATTTTTATACAAATATATTTCTTCATATTTTATATTCTTCACATATTATTCCTGCAACTCATAGCAGACACACTGCTTATTTTTATAACATGCCACCATTTTTTAGTATTATAAAGCTATATACACGTATAAGAAAGGCCTGTCACTATCTAAACTTATATACCACCATATATGTAAATTGATTGTTCTTAGTGTCCACAGGATTTCAAATAATAGTTTAATAAACATTTTATACAACATCTTACACCATATTACATTGAAATCCACAAGAGTAATGAATTAGAAGTGTATAATTATTTGATACCATCATTGGCTAGTTTTAGAGGTTATATACACATGTGACCAATAGGAGTAACAGGGTTATGGGGGATACATCTCCTTTATTCTCTTTGCTTCCTTGTGTATTATAACTCTATCAGCTGCTGATGTATCAATTATGTATATGAATCTCCTTTTGTACCTTCCAAGTTTTTGTACTTCCGATATAGACTTTTTTACTCATCATAGGATTAATACGGTGCAAAATCATAATGCAAAATTTTTTGTATATTCAATTTTCTAAATTTTTTTTTCATTTTGTTCTACCTGCTGCACTTATTTTTGCAAAGTATTTAATGCTCTCATTTTTATTTATATATATATGTTACAGAAGCATTAGTTATTTTGTTGTGAAGAAACTTATTTCCCAGCAGCAATGCCTGAACCAGCCAAGCCAGCGCCTAAGAAGGGCTCCAAGAAAACTGTAACAAGTATCATTTCATAAAGGGTTAACTTTGTTCAGTTTTGAGAAAACTATTTTCTGAGGCAGGTTTCCTAGCATATTGTGTACTGTAATTAAGTTTGTGATAAGCATTCACTGCTAGGTGATAAGAAGGACTCAATTGTTTTCTTGTGTGTACTTGTTATCTGCGGTGGCCTGTCCAAGGGCTTTGTCTAAATGTGTGATGGGGGATTTTATGCTTCCCCCCCTGGGAGTGCCCTGTGTGCATGTAACCTAAATAAAAAGCAGGCTGGGCATCCCAGTCCTCAGTTCTTGGTTGTCCCTCAATCGCAGCGTTGACTCGTTTTTGTGGGCAGAAGGGTATCCTAGCTGTACTACAGCTAAGGGGGATTATTCTACATTTGCGAGACTCATATAGAATACTATGGAAAGCAGTTTCTCCCCTCTTCAGCAATAGGAATCCAGGCTACTAAGCGGTCCATCTCTCAGCGAGACTAAGGGTAACCGTAACATTTGGCGGCAGCGGTGGGATTTTTCCTGGATTTCCTAGGAGAGGTACAGAACGGATGGAGAGCGCTTACGAAAAATTGAAGGGTACAACCCTAAAGGATTTACTTGAAAGCAGAGGGGGGTACGCCAGCAACCGGCCGAGGAGAGAGCTGATCGCAGAATTGACCGAACTGGATCAGAGCTTCACAATGGCGGAAACACCGACACCGATTAGTGACGAAAAAACCAGGATTGTTCGGGAGAGGCTCTCACTGTACGGGCCGAACCCCTCCATGGAATTGGTACAGCAGTTGATGGCGGAAGCGGACAAGGATATACGAGAGACTCGAGCCCACGAACTCAACCTAGCGAACGCACACCGCAATGCTGAAGCCCCGCAGGTAATCATCCCTGTCGAAAATGCTGGGAGGCCCAAGATACCCTATGCGGCATTTCGACCCTTCCTAGAGAGCGAGACAGGGATTGATGAATATTTGGCGGACTTCGAAAGGCAATGTGCCCTGCACCAGATTCCCAACAGGGAGTGGCCCACGATATTGTCTGGGAAACTATCCGGGCGAGCCCTGGAAGCCTTTCGTACTCTGGGTGCTGAGGAAGTGACACAGTATGAGCTAGTTAAGGAGACACTGTTGCGACGGTACGCAGTAACTCCGGACGCGTATCGCCGACAGTTTCGGGGCACGAAAAAGAAGCCTAACGATACCCATATGGAATGGGCGCACCGAATGCGGAGAGCGGCAAATCACTGGATGAGCGGAAGTAAAGCAGTGACTGGTGAGGAAATTTTACAATTGTTTCTCTTAGAACATTTTTATAATGGCATGGAACAGCAAGGGAAGGAATGGCTGCGAGACAGGCGACCTTCTACCTTAGAAGAAGCAGCCAAATTGGCCGATGAACATTATGACTCCCGTCTTCACGAACCCAGAGAGGTTTACCGTGCACCCCCTCGTGCTGAATTCCGAGCCCCGGTGCCCGCAGGGCCCGCCCGACACTCAGGACCACCCAATAACAGCTCTGAGCGTCCCAGACCGACTTGCCACCGATGCAAGCAACCAGGGCATTTCATGGCTAGCTGCCCCCTTAATACGCACCAGACACCCAGGAATTACAATTACCCCTCTGGGGCATATCGTCCGGCCCGGACCCTCTGTGTTGACCAAGAGGCCCCTATGGAGGAATATTTGGGGCCGCTTCACGAGGCGGACCCTGTATATGCTGCCTCAGATAACCGCCAGCACCATCGGCAGAAGGTATGGCTCGAGGGGCGATCTACCGAGGGATTGAGAGACACAGGGGCTACTATCACGCTGGTACATTTGGTGCCGGAGCACAAGCGATCTGGACAGACTGTGGCCGTTAGAGTGGCGGGGGGGGATGTGTACAAAATTCCAACAGCTAAAGTGCATCTTGATTGGGGAGCGGGAAAGGGGGCTGTGAACGTGGGCATAATGGATAATTTACCTGCCGAAGTACTACTGGGCAATGATTTGGGCCCCATGACTTCTGCCTATGCTCCAGTATGCAACAACGAGGCGGACCCAGTGACTACACGGGCCCAAGCCCGGACGGAGCGAGAAATCTCACCAGTGCGGGAGACACAGGTAAGACCTACCCCGACCTTGCCTGACATGTTAGGCCCCATACCCTGGGACACCCCAGATGCTTTCGAGACAGAGTCTAAGACTGACCCGACCTTACAAAAGTACCGGGAACGAGCAGAGACCGGAGGGGGCGGGGCAGATAATGAAACATTCTTATGGGAAAAAGGGAAACTATACCGCTGGACAGAGAAAAGGGGACAGCGTAGGTGACAGCTGGTAGTGCCCCACAAATACCGTCAAGAAATCCTCAAGATAGGCCACGACATCCCCTTAGCAGGCCACCTAGCTGTAACCCGTACCCTACACCGCATTACTCACACGTTCTTTTGGCCAGGGGTACACGCTGACGTTAGAACTTACTGTAACACCTGCGATGTGTGTCAACGAGTAGGAAGGCGAGGCGATCACCCTAAAGCCCATCTAGTAAATATGCCCATTGTAGAGGAACCCTTCAGCCGGGTTGCTATTGACCTAGTGGGACCACTGGCTACCCCTAGTCCCTCCGGTAAGCGCTACATTCTTACCGTAGTGGACTACGCTACCAGGTACCCAGAGGCTGTCGCCCTATCCAACATACAAGCGGATACGGTAGCGAATGCACTAGTACAGGTGTTCTCCCGGGTAGGATTTCCAAAAGAAATCCTATCCGACCGAGGCACCCAATTTACGGCTGAATTGACCCAACAACTCTGGCAGGTTTGCAAAATTAAGTCCCTCCTGAGCTCCCCATACCACCCCCAGACGAACGGGCTGTGTGAGAGGTTCAATGGGACCCTCAAGCAAATGCTCAAGACGTTCACTCAGGAATACCGAGACTGGGAACGCTTCCTGCCGCACCTCCTTTTTGCTTATCGGGAGGTGCCCCAGGAAACGACAGGGTTCTCTCCCTTCGAGTTGCTCTACGGAAGAAAGGTACGGGGACCCCTAAACCTGATCCGGGAGCACTGGGAGGGAGAGATGGAGACTGACGGTGTCCCCATTGTGCCATACGTGCTGGAACTCAGGGACCGAATGGAGCAATTAGCCAAATCCGTGCGGGCTAATCTCCAGTCGGCCCAGAGAAGACAGAAAGTATGGTACGATCGGGGGGCCCGAAAGAGAATCTTTACCATAGGACAAAAGGTGTTAGTACTTAAGCCGGTGAAGACAGACAAATTGCAGGCGTCCTGGCAGGGCCCCTACCAGATCGTAGAGAAAAGGGGAGACACCACTTATGTGATAGCTAGCTGCCACGACAACAATCTTAGAAAGACATTCCATGTAAACATGCTCAAGGAATATTTTGAGCGACCAGAGAACGTGACGGCCGTATGTTGTTCCCCTCAGGAAGGCCCCGACAGTCTACCCATTCCAGACCTATTAGAAAAGAGTCTCCCCACAGGTATAGTGGCTCAGGTTCAGATAGGAGACCGACTTAGCCCCACTGAAAGGGAGCAGCTCAACCAACTCCTACAGTCCAAACACCTCACCTTCTCCCCGAAGCCAGGGTACACTACTTTAACCACCCACCAGGTAGATACTCCGGGACAAGCTCCCTTGCGCCAGGCTCCGTACCGAATCCCCGAAGCAGTTAGGATAGGAATGAAGAAGGAGATCGATGAGATGCTCCAACTCAGGGTAATTGAGCCCTCCGATAGTCCCTGGGCCTCCCCAGTTGTCTTGGTGCCCAAGAAAGATGGGACCACCCGGTTCTGCGTAGACTATCGGAGGCTCAATGAAAAGACCGTGACGGACGCTTACCCTATGCCCAGGGTAGACGAGCTACTCGATCGTATAGCCAGGGGAAATTACCTGACCACTATTGACCTCTGCAAAGGTTACTGGCAGATTCCCCTGGCCCCGGAGGCTATCCCCAAGTCGGCATTCGTCACCCCATTCGGCTTATATCAGTTTAGGGTAATGCCGTTTGGGATGAAGAATGCCCCAGCTACATTCCAGCGCTTGGTGGATAGGCTCCTGGATGGCTTCCAGAGTTTTGCTTGCGCCTACCTGGACGACATAGCGATCCACAGTGAGTCATGGGAGGACCACTTAGCTCACATAGGAATGGTTCTGGATCAGATCCGGGCTGCTGGCCTGACTCTGAAGCCAGAAAAATGCCACTTTGGGATGGCCGAGGTACAGTACCTGGGTCACCGGGTGGGGTGTGGAAAGCAGCGACCAGAGCCGGCCAAGATAGAAGCTGTCGCCAATTGGCCCACCCCCATCACTAAGACTCAGGTCCTAGCCTTCCTGGGCACGGCAGGGTACTATAGACGGTTCGTACCAGACTACAGCACACTTGCCAAACCCCTGACTGACTTGACCAAGAAGAACTTACCTCGACAGGTCCTGTGGTCTCCCCACTGTGAAACGGCTTTCCAGGCTCTCAAAAATGCTCTAATTAACGCTCCTGTCTTGGCGGCTCCAGCCCTTAACAAACGTTTTATCGTCCATACAGATGCTTCCATGTTCGGGCTGGGAGCCGTCCTCAGCCAAGTAGGCGAAGATGGAGGGGAGCATCCAGTTGCCTACATCAGCCGGAAGCTCCTGCCCCGCGAAGTCAGCTATGCAGCGGTCGAAAAGGAGAGTTTGGCTTTGGTGTGGGCATTAAAGAAATTGACTCCCTATTTATATGGGCAGGAGTTCACTCTGGTCACCGACCATAACCCGTTGGTGTGGCTGAACCGGGTCTCTGGAGATAATGGCAGGCTATTACGTTGGAGTTTATCGTTGCAACCCTTCAATTTCACCATTACTTACAGACCTGGGAAACAGAATGGCAACGCCGACAGGTTGTCCAGACAAACCGACCTCAGCCCCGCATAACCAGCGGTCTGGACAGCCTTAGTCTGCCCCGAAAAGGGGTCAGACCGTGTCTGCCAGAGTGTTCCACAGAAAGGGAGCACTGTTACAGAAGCATTAGTTATTTTGTTGTGAAGAAACTTATTTCCCAGCAGCAATGCCTGAACCAGCCAAGCCAGCACCTAAGAAGGGCTCCAAGAAAACTGTAACAAGTATCATTTCATAAAGGGTTAACTTTGTTCAGTTTTGAGAAAACTATTTTCTGAGGCAGGTTTCCTAGCATATTGTGTACTGTAATTAAGTTTGTGATAAGCATTCACTGCTAGGTGATAAGAAGGACTCAATTGTTTTCTTGTGTGTACTTGTTATCTGCGGTGGCCTGTCCAAGGGCTTTGTCTAAATGTGTGATGGGGGATTTTATGCTTCCCCCCCTGGGAGTGCCCTGTGTGCATGTAACCTAAATAAAAAGCAGGCTGGGCATCCCAGTCCTCAGTTCTTGGTTGTCCCTCAATCGCAGCGTTGACTCGTTTTTGTGGGCAGAAGGGTATCCTAGCTGTACTACAGCTAAGGGGGATTATTCTACATTTGCGAGACTCATATAGAATACTATGGAAAGCAGTTTCTCCCCTCTTCAGCAATAGGAATCCAGGCTACTAAGCGGTCCATCTCTCAGCGAGACTAAGGGTAACCGTAACAATATATATATATTTTCTTTCTCTTTTTAAAATTGAAACAGTTACATTAGTCTGTTCAATGGTTCTTTGCCGAGAGATGGAGATTTTTGTGACTCCTAATAATGATATTTTAATTTTTAACATGTGTATAATAGACACACTCTTTGTTCATCTTCCTATCCCTATCCTAGCTGTATAAATTATTCCTTTGTTTATTGCCAACAGTGTATATATATTTATCTCTCATAATTGGTTCTGTTTTGATACAAGATTTATATACTTTTATTACTGAATAGTATTTTTCATGTGATGAGATTATATGTATTCTACTATGTATGCTAGTTTATTTAAGCTTCAGATAGGGAGGTATACCTTTAACAGTCACCAACAGGTGTTACCATCATGACGTAGCTAGGCGTGTCTTTTTAAGCAGTGTTGGAATTACCATGTTTAGTCCCTGATGAAGTGCCTACGGGCAGGAAACGCGTCGGACGTCTTTGTTGTCTCAAGCTCCCTCCTGAGCTTGTTTGTACCCTGTATGTATGTTACGACTTACAATAAAGTCTATTTTTACTTGCACCAAGTTTTGCGGAACCATTTTTACCTTGCAACAGGTTTTTCTTTTCTCTGATTGCTTACTTGGGAGCTGGAGGAGCGTCTCCCTACCTGTCAGCAAGGCGTCTCGAGGTTAACCTGTGCAGCGGTGTGATAATACAAGGTAACTTTACTTTACTACAGTGCTATAATGTTGGATATATTACGCTATTAGCAAATACAGCATTCACCGCAAGGATACCTATGAGACCACAATTATTTAGTGTTCACTGCATATTCACATTGACTGGCAATTTGGATTAACAGTCACATAACCGAATTGTCTTTAAAGATACAGGACTACCACAGCAGTGCATACACATCTTCACTTTCTTGTGCTTAAACTGCATTTTCTGTTTGTGTTTAAATATTTTGGCTACCATATGTACTAATTTGACTTCTCCCTTGGGGGAGGAGATCCTGGCTGCACAAACCAATGCACCTCCTTAGAAACCTAGTGGTAAGTGTTTTGTTCCTGAATATCTTCAAACTAAACTTTTGCACACTTACCACTATCCTAAAGCCGCAGGTCACCCAGGCAAGAACCAAATGATTTGGTCTGTCACTCGACATTTCTGGTGGCCAGATCTTCGTTCTGATGTTGCTGCGTATGTTGCCTCCTGCTCAGTTTGTGCACAGAATAAGACTCCTCGACATCTTCCTGTGGGTCTTCTTCAACCTATTGCTAATGGTGAGCATCCTTGGACACATCTTTCCATAGACTTCATTGTCAAGCTCCCTGTTTCCAATGGCAATACTGTTATCCTTATGGTGGTTGACTGTTTTTCTAAAATGTGACATTGCATTTCCTTGAAGAAGTTGCCTACCGCTCAGGAGCTTGCTTCAATTTTTGCCCGGGAGGTCTTCTGTTTACATGGGTTACCCAAGGAGATAGTGTCGGACTGGGGTAGCCAGCTTGTCTCCAGATTTTGGTGCTCCTTTTGTGCTCAAATGGGGATTCAGCTTTCCTTCTCCTCGGCATATCACCCTCAATCCAATGGGGCTGCAGGACCGGTCTAATCAAGCTCTGGAACAGTGCCTCCATTGCTATGTCTCAGATCATCACAATAATTGGTCTGAACTATTACCCTGGGCAGAGTTTGCTCGTAATAGTGCTATTAATGCTTCCTCCAAGTTATCCCCGTTCATGGCAAATTATGGGTTTCAACCATCCTTGCTGCCCGATTCATTCATGTCTCAGGGTATTCCAGCTTTGGAGGAGCATCTCTGGCAACTCCCTTCCACGTGGGTGCAGATTCAGGATTGCCTTCATCGTTCTATGCAGCGCCAAATGTTCCAGGCTGATCGTAGGCGTCTGCCCGCGCCTTCCTACCAGGTTGGTGAGAGAGTTTGGCTGTCCTCCCAAGACTTGAACCTTCGTGTGCCTTCCAATAAACTGGTTCCCCATTATGTTGCTCCTTTTCAAATACTCCAACGGGTCTTGTGGCCTACGCTCTTGACCTTCCTCCTGCAATGCGCATCTCCAATGTTTTTCATGCCTCCCTCTTGAAACCATTGGTTTGTAATCGGTTTACCACTGTGTTGCCTCATCCCCATCCTATCTTTGTTGACAACCATGAGGAGTATGAGGTCAGCAGCATTATTGACTCTCGTATGTCCAGGGGCCACGTACAGTATTTGGTTCACTGGAGGGGCTACGGTCCGGAGGAGCGTTCATGGGTTCCCTCCTCTGATGTTCATGCTCCCGCCCTCCTCCGTGCCTTCCCTGCCCGTTTCCCCAATAAGCCTTTTGTCCTCCCACGTGGGAGGAATCATTGAGGGGAGGGTACTGTCAGGGTTTTTTCCCTGTTTTGTTTGCCATGTGCTGCTGGCAGCCATTTTACTCACTTCTCTTGCTGACTCTTTTACTCACCTCTCTTGCTGACTCTGGTGCATACTGTGTGATGCTGCTCATTTCCTGCACTTGCTTTTATGGCCAGACTGGTGTACATCATCCGTGTGAGGCAGGATGCAGTCTCAGAATTGTGATGTCATCACTTATTATATAAAGGGCCTCTGTTCAGTATGATTTGCCCTTGCATTGTCTCAGACCTGTTTGTAAGAGCTCCTGTGTATTACCTGGCTGTCTGACGTCCCTCCTGGTTCCTGCTCCCTGGCTTGTTCCTGACTCTGCTGTTCTCCTTGTTCCTGATTCCGGCTTGTCTGACTACTCACTTTCGCCTAGATTACGAGTTTTGCTGGTAAAAACTTGTGGGGCTAACGCTCCTTTTTTTTCCAGCGCTTACTTTAAACAACGCTGGTATTATGAGTTTTCTGAATGGCTGCATTAGCCTCAGAAAAGTGAGCGTTGAGCAAAATTTAGCTCCACTTCTCACCTCAATACCAGAGTTGCTTATGGTAGTGGTAAGCTGGAAAAACGTGCTTGTGCAAGATTTCCCCATAGGATACAATGGGGCTGAGCTGGCTGAAAAAAAACCTAACACCTGCAAAAAAGCAGCGCTCAACTCCTAATGCAGCCTTATTGTTTCCTATATGGAAACACTTTCTAAGTCTACACCTAACACCCGAACATGAACCCCGAGTCTAAACACCCCTAACCTTACACTTATTAACCTCTTATCTGCCGCCCCAACATCGTCGCCACCTACATTATCCCTATGAACCCCAAATCTGCTGCCCCTTACATCGCCGACACCTATATTATATTTATTAACCCCTAATCTTCCTCACCCAATGTCGCCGCCACCTACTTACAAATATTAACCCCTAATCTGCCAACCGGACATTGCCGCCACTATAATAAATGTATTAACCCCTAAACCGCCGCACTCCCGCCTCACAAACACTATAATAAATCATATTGACCCCTAATCTGTCCCCCCAATGTTGCCTCCACCTACCTACAATTATTAACCCCTAATCTCCCGCCCCTCAATGTCGCCGCTACTATGATAAAGTTATTAACCCCTAAACCTAAGTCTAACCCTAACCCTAACACCCCCTAACTTAAATATAATTTAATTAAAACGAAATACAATTACTATAATTAAATAAATTAATCCTATTTAAAACTAAATACTTACCTATAAAATAAACCCTAATATAGCTACAATATAACTAATAGTTACATGTTAGCTATTTTAGGATTTATATTTATTTTTCTGGCAACTTTGTATTTATTTTAACTAGGTACAATAGCTATTAAATAGTTAATAACTATTTAATAGCTACCTAGTTAAAATAATTACAAAATTACCTGTAAAATAAATCCTAACCTAAGTTACAAATACACCTAACACTACACTATCAATAAATTAATTAAATAAATTAACTACAATTATCTAAACTCAAATACAATTAAATAAACTAAAAAACTATAGTACAAAAAAAAACAAACACTAAATTACAAAAATAAAAAAATATTACAACAATTTTAAACTAATTACACCTAATCTAAGCCCCATAATAAAATAAAAAAGCCCACCAAAATAATACAATTCCCTATCCTAAACTAAATTACAAAGTAATCAGCTCTTTTACCAGCCCTTCAAAGGGCTTTTTGTGGGGCATTGCCCCAAAGTAATCAGCTCTTTTACCTGTAAAAAAAACCTAACACTACCCCCCTGAAGATCACCCTACCTTGAACCGTGTTCACCCAGCCGGGCACCGATGGGCCAGAAGAGGACATCCAGACCGGCAGAAGTCTTCATCCTATCCGGGCAGAAGTGGACATCCGGACTGGCAGACATCTTAATCCAGACGGCATCTTCTATCTTCATCCTTCCTGAGCCGAGCCATCTTCTATCCAGCCGATGCGGAGCCATCCTCTTCTTCCGATGTCCTAACGCAAAATGAAGGTTCCTTTAAATGACGTCATCCAAGATGGCATCCCTCGAATTCCGATTTGCTGATAGGATTCTATCAGACAATCGGAATTAAGGTAGGAAAAATCTGATTGGTTGATTTAATCAGCCAATCGGATTGAAGTTCAATCCGATTGGCTGATTGTATAAGCCAATAGAATGCGAGGTCAGATAAGTGTCTCAAGCATCCTCCCCCTGCAGAGAGAGTGGTTAATTTATTATATTTTCATGTTGGTGGTAGTAGTCCGGGGGATATAGCTACTCAAATCTCCACCACTAGCGCTTTTAAAAGTGAGGTGCTCTAAGCTTACCAATGTAAAGATTTCTTCGATCCTATTTTACTTTCACAATAGGTATGTGTGACCTTTCATAAAATAAAGGTGGGCTATAATAATTCCAGGTTATGTGGGTCTAGTCCCTTCAGTTTGAATTTACCACTTCAATAGAGGGGTTCTCGTACTACCTGTTACCCAGGTATAGGGCCCATACTAGTGTGATAGGGTACATTTTATAAACCTTGTTACTCGTATAGCTAGAACCCTGACCTAAGATCATAGCTAACACAATATTTTACTGTTACATTGATATGGTCAGGTTATTTATTCCATGTGGGATTTTTCTTGTAACCCTGTCTATATTAATATCTGGTCCTATTTGCACAATGATTTATATGACTGTATAATGCCAGCATGTAGAGCATAATATGACACATAGTGAATGTCTAGGAATGTATTTTGTATTCATATGATTATATAGAGGGACTTTGTTAAATACTTGTTCTTCCTGTTATTCTCTATTTTTGGACGGTCTCCACTTTATAATACAAAGATCTGAGGATACCTGAGACCTAAGTATGATAGTTCGGGATACTATTTAGTTGATATGGGGTTATCTATATATGCTTATATAACATTTTTGTACTAAGCCATTTAATTACATTGTATAACTTGGGGCCATCCCAAAAGGCTCTGCCCCCCCCCTCCCCTCCCCTCTTCTTCCCTTTATTAAGATAATATTCTAATATTTTGTCACGCAGTTCTCATGTTATGGACTTACAGTTATATATTTTGTGAATGTGACTTAAAATCTATCCTACGTAAGATATGTCCCCCCTCCCCCCCCTTATCCATATATGTATTTGCCTAACATGGTGAATGTCTTATGCGGTATTAATCCGCACTTTTTTTCTATTTATGTTTATAAATCATGCCAGTAAGTGGCTATGTATCACTATAATTTCCTCTAGCGACATAAGCTATTAGTGATAGGTCCATGAGTGGCCTATAGACTAGACAGGAGGTATATAAAACTTAAAAAATCTGAGGTTTCCCGGCCAAATATGTTTTGGTAGAAATGTAGCTCAACCTGTTTAAACCCCTATTATTGTGATTGTTATTTCTGTAATTGTTTTCTGTATAACAAAACATATATTTTGTTTTAGTGTTTTGCATGAAAACCTCAATAAAAATCTTTGATTTAAAAAAAAAATCTTAGTTGTGTCTTGTGTAAGGAAGTGTCTAATTTTGGAGATGTTTTTAAGGGGGAAGCGGCAGGCTTTAGCCAAGGACTGAATGTGAGGAGTGAAGGAAAGATCTGAGTCAAATGTGACCCCGAGACATCAGGCAATTTGTATTATTTTTTTGCTATTAATAAAGGTGTGATTATTTTTGCACTTCTCGTCTCAGTCAGATTCCTGGCACCCTGACAGGTCTCTGAAGGAAATCAAGTTATTAATCTTTTAATGGGTACTTTTCCCTGCAAGCAAGGATTGGGGTTATGCTGTGTCCATGTAATTCTCTTTAGTAATGGTGGCTTTTAGCAGTTGGAAGACGGCAAGGTGGTCTTTGCTTACCTTCCAACATTTTTGCTACCCCTATATAGAAAAAACAGGGTTGGTTACTCTGTTTTTTCTTTATCTACAGGTCTATGTCAGTGAGGATGCTGTCACACCTTTTACTGTACCTGCCCTACAGTGGATCCACAGGTAAGTGCTTTTACCTTCTAGGAGTTTCTTGTTTAAAGAAAAAAAAAGACCTCTTGGAGAGCTAGCCCTGGAATAAGGGTAAGCAATCCAGAAAACCTTCTGCTGACACTAAATCAGCTTGAAGGGGCCACACCCGATCCAGTTCCTTCCTTCAGCAGACGTGGATTTGCGATGTTCCAGACCCTTGGGCAGTGGATATTGTCTCCCAGGGATACAAGATAGGATTCAAATATTGTCCTCCCAGGGACAGATTTCTACTATCAAGATTATCTGTAAACCAGGCAAAGAAAGAGGCTTTCTTAAACTGTGTAAAGGATCTGTCTTCTCTGGGACTGATTGTCCCAGTTCCTCTAACAAAATAGGGTCGGGATTTTATTCAAATCTTTTTGTGGTTCCCAAAAAGGAGGGAACTTTTCAACCCATTCTAGACCTCAAGTCTCTCAACAAGTTTCTCAAAGTTCTGTCCTTCAAAATGGAGACTATTCGTTCTATTTTCCCTCTAGTTCAGGAGGGTCAATTTATGACCACCATAGACCTGAAGGATGCGTATTTTCATCTGCCTATCCACAAGGAACATATCAAGTTCCTGAGGTTTGCCTTTTTGGATCAACATTTCCAATTTGTAGCCCTTTCTTTTGGCCTCGCCACTGCTCCGCAAATCTTTACAAAGGTTCTAGGGGCTCTTTTGGCTGTGGCCAGATCTCTAGGTATTGCAGTGGCTCCTTACCTGGATGGTATCTTGGTTCAGGTGCCATCTTTTCAGTTAGCAAGATCCCATACAGATTCTCTGTTATCTATTCTCTGCTCTTACGGATGGAAGGTGAATCTAGGAAAAAGTTCCTTGATGCCAAGTACCAGGGTATGTTTTCTGGGAACAATCATAGACTCAGTTTTTTTTGATGGAGGTCAGAAAAATCTAGCTTCTTGCGGGCTGTTGCTCTCTTCAGTCCTCTTTTCGTCCATCAGTGGCAGTGTGTATGGAAGTAATTGGTCTCAATGTGGCATCCATGGACATTATTCCGTTTGTTCACTTCCAACTGAGATCTCTACAGTTATGTATGCTCAGTCAATCAAATGGAGACCAATCAAATCTCTCCCAGAGGATAATTTTAGACTCTCAGACAAGGATTTATCTGTCCTGGTGTATCTCCCAAGACCATTTATCTCAGGACAATTGTTTCCTGAGACCTCCTTGGGAGATTGTGACCATGGATACCAGCGAGTTAGGCTGGGTAGCAGTTTGGGGTTCCTTAAGAGCTCAAGGAGTCTGGACTCAGGAAGAATCTGACCTCCCTATTAATATCGTAGAATTGAGAGCAATTTTCTATGCACTAACAGCTTGGCTTCAACTGAGTTTAGTCTGGTTTATCAGATTTCAACTTCCGTGGCGTATATCAACCACCAAGGAGGAACTCAGAGCTTATTAGCTATGAAGGAGTTGACTCGCATTCTTCAGTGGGCAGAGTTTCACAATTGTCATCTCTCTGCCATTCATATCCCAGGGGTGGACAACTGGGAAGAGTGTTTTCTGAGCAGGCAGACTTTTCACCCAGGGGAATGGGTTCTCTATCTGGAAGTATTCTTAATGTTAACCCTTAAATGGGGAGTTCCGGAGCTGGATCTGATGGCATCTCGTCTAAATGCCAAGCTCCCTCAGGTGATAGCCTGTATCAAACAGGATCAGACTTTGGTGATTCTAATAGCTCCAGCGTGGCCTCGCAGAACTTGGTTTGCAGACCTAGTGAAGAGAATTCACCGTATTCTGTTCTTTTTCAGGAGGGACTGGGAAGAGGTTTATGAGCCAGTTCTCTAAATGGTCAGATTTCAGCTCTGTCGATTCTTTTACAGAAGCATCTGGCAGTTTTGCCAGATGTTCAATCTTTTGTTTAGGCTTTGGTTAGAATCAGGCCTTTGTTTGGGTCAATTGCTCCTCCTTGGAGTATTAATCTTGTCCTCAGGGTTCTGCAGCAGGCTCCATTTGAGCCTATGCATTCTGTTGATATTAAATTATTGTCCTGGAAGGTTTTGTTTCTGCTGGCAATTTCCTCTGCCCGTAGAGTTTCTGAGCTTTGGCTCTACAGTGTGAACCTCCTTATCTTATTTTTCATGTGGATAAGGCGGTCCTCTGAACTAAATTAGGATTCCTACCTAAGAAATATTATCCAAGAAATTGTTGTTCCTCAATTTTGTCCTAATCTTTCCTCTCAGAAGGAATGGTTGTTGCACAATCTCAATGTTGTGCGTGCCAAGATTTTCGTCAATCTTCTGCTCTTTTTTTTCTATTTTCTGGTAAGCGGAAGGGTCAAAAGGCCACTTTTTCTACTCTCTCCTTTTGGCTGAGAAGAGTTATTTGATTGGCTTATGAGACAGCTGTACAGCAGCCTCCAGAGAAAATTATGGCTCACTCCACTAGGGCTGTTGCTTCCTCTTGGACCTTTAAAAATTATGCTTCTATGGAACAGATTTGCAAGGTGACCACTTGGTCATCATTGCATACTTTTTGCAAATTTGATGTTTGCCTCATCTGAGGCTTCTTTTGGGAGTAAAGTTCTTCAATCGGTGGTGCCTTCGGTTAAGGTTCGCCTGTATCCCTCTCTTCCATTCTGTGGACTTGAGCTTGGGTATAGGTTCCCACTGGTAATTGAATTGATATGTGGACTCTCCATTCCATTGGAAAGAAAATATAAATTATGCTTACCTGATAAATTATTTTATTTCCTGGCATGGAGAGTCAATGACCCGCCCTTATTTTAATCTTAAAACAACTTTTGTCATTTTCTAAACCTCGGGCACCTCTATACCCTTTGTGTCTTCTTCTCTTTCCATGATCCCTCGGCTGAATGACTGAGGATTGTGGGAAATGGGAGGATACTTGAAGCTTTGCTGGGGTGTTCTGTGCCTCCACCTGGTGGCCAGGAGTTGAATGGATTTGTGGACTCTCCATGCCAGGAAAGAAAATAATTTATCAGATAAGCATAAATTATATATTTTTGTTAAAAAAAGTTAACCCTACCGACAGCTGAAGGTTACATGTGCAAAACAACTACTTTATACTCTAACATACTATAATATGCTATTTTTTTTCTAAATGCTACCAAGTTGTTGTATATTTAAGGATAATGGATTTACTGTCACTGACAACACCTGGTAAAGCTCTCACAGTATGTGAAGCCTGCAGCAAATAGATAGCATCTTACACCAGCCAACTTCAGTAGCACTTTATTTATATTTTATTTTAATTTTTGCCATATAAACTTGCCAATTAAAAAAATAAAATAAAAGTTGGTTAAAAATAGACACTGGAAGTGCCACCAAGTTCTAGCTAGTGACAAACAGGTGACATTTATGAAATAAAACTAAAGTGAAAATTAAAATTTCATTACACTGAGCTAACTTTGATATTTTGCAGAAAGAAAATCTACTATTCATTAAAACATCATCTTAAATGAATGTTTAAAAATTGCTGGCAAGTATTTTAAAATAATTTTCAAAAATAAGCAAAATTAATTACATAGCTAAGCTGCCTGGAGCAGCCATCTCCACCCCCCTTATCAGTGTTTAGACACAGGCATTGTATTTCAACTGAGTTCACAGCTTCTAGGAATGCTCCAGCAGATAATCCCTATTCACTTTTGCATTCTACCAAAACAACAATAGATATAGATACAGCCATAGAAGGAGATATGTGGGGGGAGTTAAAACTTTAAAATTTAGAAACTAAAAAGAAAGGGTTAATGGTGAGGCACTGCAGAATAAATTTGCAGGTAAAGTAATTAAAGTACATATTATTATATTTTGTCTCTATCCCAACTTGTTTTATGTCCCTTTGAAGGGACATGGAATCCAAATGTTCTTTCATGACCAACTTTCAACAACTTTCCAGTTTACGTCTATTATCAAATTTCTTTTGGAATAATTTGTTGAAAGAGCAGCAATGCTTACCTAGATAAACCTTTCAGCAAAGAATAACAAGAGAAGAAGCAAATAAAATAATAGAAGTAAATGGGAAAGTTATTTAAAATGATATGGTCTGTCTAAATCATGAATGTCTAATTATGACTTTACTGTCCCTTTAGGGGCCGGATTATCTAAACCTCTCCGCTCTGGCAGATGATTTAATACGTTTTGTCAGTACTCACAGGTTTTTAAAAAGTCATTTTTTTCTTGAGAGTTGTTTACTTCTCTATGTGAAGTTCTAGATGTGAAGGAGAGACACCTATTGTAAAAATAATGCTCAAAAATAGCCCCAAAGATTTGACAAGATTTCTCTCCATGCCAGTGAGTTTATGATCATAGGGCCCTAAGTACTTTGGTTTATTATGAAATTCTTCTTTATTATTTTAATAAAATAATATTAATTAAACAATTGGGTGTTTTGTCTATAAAGACTCTTGAGATGTGATCGTATGAATACTTAATACAAATATAATCAAGGCTCATATAAAGTCGGTAGAAGAGCTGTTCATCCCAAGTCAGTTGTTTGTGAGAAGAGGTCTCACTTTAAGGCTAGGGGAAAGGAGAGTTAATCTCCAGCAAGGTAAATGTTTTTTCACTGTAAGAGCAAGTTGTGGAACTCATTGACAAAGGAGGTAGTGCATGCCAGTACTTTAGATACATTTAAAAATGACTTGAATACATTGAGGTATATGATTGTGTTAAATGGGTCAGCTTTCTAATTGTATTAATGTAAGTTCAATTGTCAGCTTCTTATTGTAAATCAGATAGGATCATTAGCTTGAACTCAATAGACTTTTGTCTTCTTTCATCCTCATCTGTTTTGTTACTATGTAATAAAAGCTTTAACCAACCTGTCAGACAACTAAATCACGAACCCTTCATTCTGACCGGCTATAATCATATCACACTATAAACTGTCAATAAACCAACAGTTATTTTTTTAAAAAAATACAGAGAATTAAAAGGACAGTAAAG